>NW_023397373.1:690268-961592 GCF_011125445.2 Fundulus heteroclitus | reverse complement strand
AACAGAAAAGGTGTTGCACACAACTAAAACGTGTTTTGCACACAAAAAGATGTGTTTCACACAAAAGAATTGTTTTTGCAAACTGTCCGCCAACCTTGCAACTCAAAATATCATTTATAAGTTTTCCTCCAGTACAAAATGTCCTCTGCACACACAAAACAGCCTCTGGCTTCGACTAGAACCAATCATCACCCACCGCTGCGTAAATTTGTGCCAAAAGTCACGTGAGCATTAAGAGTTTGTTGTTCAGACTTCCCGACATTTGAGAAGAATTCAGTTATCTCTAAACTATTGGCTATTTACTAAATGATTGCATTATTAGGTGCTGTAGAATGGATTTGGAGAGGTGATACCATTACGAGCTGTCATATGTTCAGATTCAGTTATCATCATTGATCAGTTTTTAAAAAGAAATCTATCAGAAAGCCGTCCAGATATCTTATTAGTAATTCAACAAATATTATCATATTCAGAATGATTGGGGTTATCAGCTGTGTTTTCTTTGGGTTCCTGCACATATAGGAGTGAAAGGTAATTAAATGGCTGATAAGAAAGCTAAAGAGTCGATAAATAAAAGTAAGAGTGATTAAGAATAGACATGGGTAAATCAGAGGTTCAAAGTATTATGCTGCCATCTTGTGGTCAAAAATAATACCCTTTTTTATGACAAAATGACATCTTTGATGAAAATTATTGACTTTTACATTCCTGCAGTGAAAAAAAGGTTCATAATAAGTCATTTGGTTGGACAATTATTCAGAAAGCAAGAGAATTAGGATTAATCATTGAAATATTAGTCCAACAGTACCATTATCAATAACACCACCATGGATCTTACCTGAATCAATAGTAGATTTAACAATATTGGAAAAGAAAATAGAGATAAAATGTATATATGTAATTTCTTTAATAGTGGAGGAATATATAGAACAGTTTTATAATATGTAAAAATGTATACGGATGAATCACAAAAATCAATTAGGACAACTGGAGTAGGTGTAATAATTCCAGAGTTTAAACTGCATATAGGGAAGAAATTAAATGAAGGAATATCTGTTTACACGGCAGAAATGATTGCATTATTAGGTGCTGTAGATGGATTGAGGAGTGAGACCATTAGAGCTGTCATATGTTCAGATTCAAGTTCATCATTGATCAGTTTAAAAAGAAATCATTCAGAAAGCCGTCCAGATATCTTATTAGTAATTCAACAAATATTATATCATATTCAGATGATGGGGTTATCAGCTGTGTTTCTTTGGGTTCCTGCACATATAGGAATGAAAGGTAATTAATGGCTGATAAGAAAGCTAAAGAGTCGATAAATAAAAGTAAGAGTGATTAAGAATAGACATGGGTAAATCAGAGGTTCAAAGTATTATGCTGCCATCTTGTGGTCAAAAATAATACCCGTTTTTTTATGACAAAATGACATCTTTGATGAAAATGAATTGCTTTCTTTAGGGTTTACACAATTGGTCCAAGAGACTTTTTTGTAGGGACTGAGAAGTTACATCTGCTTACCAAGTTCATAATTCTCAGACAAGCATGGCTTGGGGCTTACTGATTTAATGCGTTTTTAATGGTTTTCCACAAACTGATTTTTGCAATGTGACAGCTCAGGCAAATATGCATATTTCATAAACCTTTGATAACTTTTAACCCTCAAGGTCTCATCTCCACGCTGAAAAAATTTGAAAGTGATAGCTTAAAATGCCTAGGACTAGTTCGTTAAAGTTTGAGGCAAAACCGTCAATATTTTACCCTTTGACCCAAAATGGCAGGCTTCCTGTGGGTTTTAGAGCATACCCACAATAGACTTTTTTTCATAACTTTAAGAAAGCTACCTAGGTAAAAAATTTCAGCTTTCTAACGTGTTACGGTTTGGCCCAACTCACTCTAGTGGCGCTGTTGAGCGGGTTTGCCACGCCCGCTTTCAATTACACTAAAATCATGCGATTTCTCACGGGGGACAATTTTGGGCAAAGTTTGGTGAGTTTTCATGCATGTTTAGGCCTCCAAAAAGCCGTTTCAAAAGTCCCAAGAATAAATAATAATAATATAATAATAATTAAGCCGCAAGCGGCGATGAGCGGCCCTCGCAGCCAAGCACCGCTGGTACGCGCACCGCCTGCCGCCACCACCACCGCAGAAAGTCACGCATTTTACGCGCACGTCCACCGGGCAATTCACACGAACCCGTTCGGCAGTGAAATCAGGTGCAGATCGTTTGATGCAGCAAGGAGATACAGCCGTTGAATAATGATATTGCATTTGGCCACCGGGCCGGACCAAATCGTTTGGCGGGCCGTACGTTTGACACCCCTGGTTTAAACATTACTTTACTGGTTGAAATGCAGTTCAAAGTCTTCAGCTGATCCAAAATGCTGCAGCAAGAGTTATGGAGATAGTTTCCTGCCAAAAGGTTGTAAACAGAAAAGGTGTTGCACACAAATAAAACTTGTTTTGCACACAAAAAGATGTGTTTCACACAAAAGAAATTGTTTTGCAAACTGTCCGCCAACCTTGCACTCAAAATATCATTTATAAGTTTTCCTCCAGTACAAAATGGTCCTCTGCACACACAAAACAGCCTCTGCTCGACTAAGAAACAATCCCACCCACGCTGCGGTAAATTGTGCCAAAAGTCACGTGATGCATTAAGAGTTGTTGTTCAGACTTCCCGACATTGAGAAGAATTCAGTTATCTCTAAACTATTGGGCTAATTTACTAAATGATTGCATTATTAGGTGCTGTAGAATGGATTGAGGAGGTGAGACCATTAAGAGCTGTCATATGTTCAGATTCAAGTTCATCATTGATCAGTTTAAAAAGAAATCATTCAGAAAGCCGTCCAGATATCTTATTAGTAATTCAACAAATATTATATCATATCAGATGATGGGGTTATCAGCTGTGTTTCTTTGGGTTCCTGCACAATAGGAGTGAAAGGTAATTAAATGGCTGATAAGAAAGCTAAAGAGTCGATAAATAAAAGTAAGAGTGATAAAATAGACATGGGTAAATCAGAG
Organism: Fundulus heteroclitus; assembly: GCF_011125445.2. Taxonomy (NCBI): domain Eukaryota; kingdom Metazoa; phylum Chordata; class Actinopteri; order Cyprinodontiformes; family Fundulidae; genus Fundulus; species Fundulus heteroclitus. The sequence goes on along the minus strand of NW_023397373.1, from coordinate 958,559 downwards.
GTTCAAAGTATTATGCTGCCATCTTGTGGTCAAAAATAATACCCGTTTTTATGACAAAATGACATCTTTGATGAAAATTAATTGACTTTTACATTCCTGCAGTGAAAAAGAAGGTTCATAATAAGTCATTTGGTTGGACAATTATTCAGAAAGCAAGAGAATTAGGATTAAATCATTGAAATATTAGTCCAACAGTACCATTATCAATAACACCACCATGGATCTTACCTGAATCAATAGTAGATTTAACAATATTGGAAAAGAAAAATAGAGATAAAATGTATATATGTAATTCTTTAATAGTGGAGGAATATATAGAACAGTTTTATAATTATGTAAAAATGTATACGGATGAATCAAAAAAATCAATTAGGACAACTGGAGTAGGTGTAATAATCCAGAGTTTAAACTTAAACTGCATATAGGGAAGAAATTAAATGAAGGAATATCTGTTTACACGGCAGAAATGATTGCATTATTAGGTGCTGTAGAATGGATTGAGGAAGTGAGACCATTAAGAGCTGTCATATGTTCAGATTCAAGTTCATCATTGATCAGTTTAAAAAGAAATCATTCAGAAAGCCGTCCAGATATCTTATTAGTAATTCAACAAATATTATATCATATTCAGATGATGGGGTTATCAGCTGTGTTTCTTTGGGTTCCTGCACATATAGGAATGAAAGGTAATTAAATGGCTGATAAGAAAGCTAAAGAGTCGATAAATAAAAGTAAGAGTGATTAAGAATAGACATGGGTAAATCAGAGGTTCAAAGTATTATGCTGCCATCTTGTGGTCAAAAATAATACCCGTTTTTATGACAAAATGACATCTTGATGAAAATGAATTGACTTTCTTTAGGGTTTACACAATTGGTCCAAGAGACTTTTTTGTAGGGACTGAGAAGTTACATCTGCTTACCAAGTTTCATAATTCTCAGACAAAGCATGGCTTGGGGCTTACTGATTAATGCGTTTTTAATGGTTTTCCACAAACCTGATTTTTGCAATGTGACAGCTCAGGCAAATATGCATATTTCATAAAACCTTTGATAACTTTTAACCCTCAAGGTCTCATCTCCACGCTGAAAAAATTTGAAAGTGATAGCTTAAAATGCCTAGGACTAGTTCGTTAAAGTTTGAGGCAAAAACCGTCAATATTTTACCCTTTGACCCAAAATGGCAGGCTTCCTGTGGGTTTTAGAGCATACCCACAATAGACTTTTTTTCATAACTTTAAGAAAGCTACCTAGGTAAAAAATTTCATTTCAGCTTTCTACGTGTTACGGTTTGGCCCAACTCACTCTAGTTGGCGCTGTTGAGCGGGTTTGCCACGCCCGCTTTCAATTACACTAAAATCATGCGATTTCTCACGGGGGGACAATTTTGGGCAAAGTTTGGTGAGTTTTCATGCATGTTTAGGCCTCCAAAAAGCCGTTTCAAAAGTCCCAAGAATAATAATAATAATAATAATAATAATAATAATAATAATAAATCTGCAGTTACAATAGGCCTTCGCATGAGCGGGCCTCTGCAGCAATAGCCTTCGCACGCTTAGCTGCTCGGGCCTAATTAAGCCGCAAGCGGCGATGAGCGGCCCTCGCAGCCAAGCACCGCTGGGGTACGCCACCGCCTGCCGCAGCCACCGCAGAAGCTGTCACGCATTTTCCCCGCCCGTCCACCGGGCGATTCACACGAACCCTTTCGGCAGCGCTCCCCCCCACGACTCACAAAAAATCTGGTGCAGATTGGTCGATGCAGCGAGGAGATACAGCCGTTGAATAATGATAATGCATTTGGCCACCGGGCCGGACCGCTGGGGTTTGTAAAGAGATGACATGTTGGAACTATATAAATAAAATTGGATTGAATTAATTTGTCTTTATATAAAACACATGAGTTGCCTCTTGGCATGACATGCACTATATATATATATATATATATATATATATATATATGTTTGACCTAATAAAAATACATTATTCATGTTTTTATTAGGTCAATGCAATAATTCAATTCAATTCAATTTTTTATATAGCGCCAATTCATGAAACATGTCATCTCAAGGCACTTTACAAAGTTACGTTCAATCATATTATACAGATTGATCAAAAATGTTCCTAATAGAGAAAACCGGTTGATACATATTGGGTCAGATTATACAGATTGGTCAAAAATGTTCCTATATAGGGAACAAGTTCATTGCATCACAAGTCTTGACAAAGTAGCACCTCTCTTGAAGAAGCGTAGAGCCACAGGGAGAGTCGTCTGCATTGTACATGGCTTTGCTGCAATCCCTCATACTGAGCAAGCATGAAGCAACAGTGGGAAGAAAAACTCCCCATTAACGGGAAGGAAAACCTCCAGCAGAACCAGGCTCAGTATGAACGGTCATCTGCCTCAACCGACTGGGGGTTACAGAAGACAGAGCAGAGACACAACAAGAGAGTTAAAAAAAGCACAGAAGCACACATTGATCCAGTAATCTGTTCTACATTAGATGGTAATAGCGGGTGAGCCGTCTTCTTTGGATGATGTCCCAGTTAACAGAACGCCAGACCAGGTGTACCTACTATGAAGATAAAAGAGAGAGAACAGAAAGTTAAAAGCAAATGACAACACGTAATGCATAATTGAAGAACAGTAGAACTCTATAGAGTGAGAAAATTAGATCCTGACGTCCTCCAGTAGCCTAAGCCTATAGCAGTAAACTATAAAGGTAGCTCAGAGTAACATGAGCCACTCAGTTATAAGCTTTGTCAAAAAGGAAGGTTTTAAGATTAGTCTTAAAAGTAGACAGGGTGTCTGCTTCACGGACCAAAACTGGGAGTTGGTTCCACAGGAGAGGAGCCTGATAGCTAAAGGATCTGCCTCCCATTCTACTTTTAGAGACTCTAGGAACCACCAGCAGACCTGCAATCTGAGAGCGAAGTGCTCTGTTAGGAACATACGGGGTAATCAGAGCTCTGATATATGATGGAGCTTGATTATTAAGGGCTTTATACGTTAGAAGGACGAATTTTAATTCTATTCTTGATTTAACAGGAAGCCAATGAAGGGAAGCTAAATTGGAGAAATATGATCCCTCTTGTTGATTTTCATCAGAACTCTTGCTGCAGCATTTTGGATCAGCTGAAGACTTCAAACTGCATTTTGTGGACTTCCTGATAGTAAAGAATACAATAGTCCAGCCTTGAAGTAACAAATGCATGGAATAGTTTTTCAGCATCACCCCTGGACAGAATGTTTCTAATTTTGGCCATATTCCTGAGGGTGAAAAAAGGAAACTCTGGAAACCTGTTTAATATGGGATTTAAATGACATGTCTTGGTCGAAGACAACACCAAGGATTTTTAACTTTATTTCCAGAGGCCAGAATGGATAATACAGGTAAGAGTTGGTAAGAGTCTTTCAGGGAGAAAATTAAAAAGAACCACACAAGGCAGTATTATCAGTCCTTTATTATTTTAGTTATGATAAAATTATGCACTTAAAGAAATAGAAAATGAATTGGGGTTGTTCATTGTTTGCCGATGACGGAGCTATTTGGAAACGTAGAAGGAATGATTAAATTATTGTAGGGAAAGTCCAAAAAGCATTCAATAAGATTGAAACAATGGTCTTCCAAATGGAGTTTTAAATTTTCGGTAGATAAAACAAAAGTATTGCTTTTACTCAGAAAAGAAATCAAGAAGTACAAACTGAAGTTATATAATCAAGATTGTACTGTTCTCTCTATGTGTTTTTTGCTCTTTGCGTGAACACAGATAACAGCCAGCCAAACTCCTTATTCAAGAGCCAGGAAGGTGAGCGGCTTGCTCCTTTATTATCTTCTTACACATTTAGTCAGCATTTCTGACTGCTTTGATCCGGTGTAAACTAGAAAAAGAAAGATACAAAAAAATGGCTTAATAAACAGCCATGTAAATATCAGTATTAACGTATCAAAGTATCAGCTGCTTAATATTAACTCAAAGGGTATTTTCACAGCTGGCTAGAAAAAGCGGCAAATTAGCAAGTAAACACACAGACACGACATTTTACCGTTGCTTTTATACACAAAATAACCATAAAAGATATTACCATATCTTAATCGAATATCTGTAAACATGAGCAACACTTACACCATTGCTTTCGGAGAGATTAACTGCATTGTTGCTGCCCTGAGACGATGCACACACGCTTCTCTTCCTCTTGTTTGCGTTCTTTACTTCCTACTTCCGGTTTGGAAGATTTTCAACATAAAAGCACACGCAAATACATATAAAATAGAGAACGTGATATGATTAACATTTTCAAAGTAGTTTTTAAATGTCTTTTTAAACAATATTAAACATATTCGGGGCAGAACAAAGATCTAGAGAGAGTAAAGCAATGAAATTCTTAGGAGTAGGGTTTGATGAAAAACTATCCTGGGAGAAGTGCACATAGATTAAGGTTTATTTGAAAAATGTAAAAAGATACTTAATATTATTTGAGATGTTTAATTGGGTATGAATGATCAGATAGGAAAGCTATAAGATTAGTTTATATAAATCTAATTAGATCTACAATTGATTATGGAAGTATAGTGTATGGATCAGCATCGGAGACAGTAGTTAAAAATTGGAATATCATACAATATCAGCATTGCGCTTAAATAACAGGAGCAATAAGGACAACTTCAAACATCAGCTTTACAGGGTGGAAAGTGGGTGAAATGCGTTACGGGACTGAGAAGAAGAATACAACTGTCATTAAATTACTGGGTTAATTTTGCAAGGGACAACGATCAAGTCCCATCCTACAAAGGTAACTTTACATTCTTGCAGTGAAAAAGAAGGTTCATAATAAGTCATTTGGTTGGACAATTATTCAGAAAGCAACAGAATTAGGATTAAATCATTGAAATATTAGTCCAACAGTACCATTATCAATAACACCACCATGGGATTTTACCTGAAACAATAGTAGATTTAACAATATTGGAAAAGAAAAATAGAGATAAAATGATATATGTAATTCTTTAATAGTGGAGGAATATATAGAACAGTTTTATAATTATGTAAAAAGTATACGGATGAATCAAAAAAATCAATTAGGAAAAACTGGAGTAGGTGTAATAATTCCAGAGTTTAAACTGCACATAGGGAAGAAATTAAATGAAGGAATATCTGTTTATATACGGCAGAAATGATTGCATTATTAGTTGCTGTAGAATGGATTGAGGAAGTGAGACCATTAAGAGCTGTCATATGTTCAGATTCAAGTTCATCATTGATCAGTTTAAAAAGAAATCATTCAGAAAGCCGTCCAGATATCTTATTAGTAATTCAACAAATATTATATCATATTCAGATGATGGGGTTATCAGCTGTGTTTCTTTGGGTTCCTGCACATATAGGAGTGAAAGGTAATTAAATGGCTGATAAGAAAGCTAAAGAGTCGATAAATAAAAGTAAGAGTGATTAAGAATAGACATGGGTAATTCAGAGGTTCAAAGTATTATGCTGCCATCTTGTGGTCAAAAATATTACCCGTTTTTATGACAAAATGACATCTTTGATGAAAATTAATTGACTTTCTTTAGGGTTTACACAATTGGTCCAAGAGACTTTTTTGTAGGGACTGAGAAGTTACATCTGCTTACCAAGTTTTCATAATTCTCAGACAAAGCATGGCTTGGGGCTTACTGATTTAATGCGTTTTTAATGGTTTTCCACAAACCTGATTTTTGCAATGTGACAGCTCAGGCAAATATGCATATTTCATAAAACCTTTGATAACTTTTAACCCTCAAGGTCTCATCTCCACGCTGAAAAAATTTGAAAGTGATAGCTTAAAATGCCTAGGACTAGTTTGTTAAAGTTTTGAGGCAAAAAACCGTCAATATTTTACCCTTTGACCCAAAATGGCAGGCTTCCTGTGGGTTTTAGAGCATACCCACAATAGACTTTTTTTCATAACTTTAAGAAAGCTACCTAGGTAAAAAATTTCAGCTTTCTACGTGTTACGGTTTGGGCCCAACTCACTCTAAGTTGGCGCTGTTGAGCGGGTTTTGCCACGCCCCTTTCAATTACACTAAAATCATGCGATTTGCTCACGGGGACAATTTTGGGCAAAGTTTGGTGAGTTTTCATGCATGTTTAGGCCTCCAAAAAGCCGTTTCAAAAGTCCCAAGAATAAATAATAATAATAATTAAAGCCGCAAGCGGCGATGAGCGGCCCTCGCAGCCAAGCACCGCTGGGTACGCGCACCGCCTGCCGCCAGCCACCGCAGAAAATGTCACGCATTTTACCGCACGTCCACCGGGCAATTCACCACGAACCCGTTCGGCAGTGAAATCAGGTGCAGATCGGTTGATGCAGCAAGGAGATACAGCCCGTTGAATAATGATATTGCATTTGGCCACCGGGCCGGACCAAATCGTTTGGCGGGCCGTACGTTTGACACCCCTGGTTTAAACATTACTTTACTGGTTGAAATGCAGTTCAAAGTCTTCAGCTGATCCAAAATGCTGCAGCAAGAGTTATGGAGATAGTTTCCTGCCAAAAGGTTGTAAACAGAAAAGGTGTTGCACACAAATAAAACTTGTTTTGCACACAAAAGATGTGTTTCACACAAAAGAAATTGTTTTGCAAACTGTCCGCCAACCTTGCACTCAAAATATCATTATAAGTTTTCCTCCAGTACAAAATGGTCTCTGCACACACAAAAACAGCCTCTGCTCGACTAAGAAACAATCCCACCCACGCTGCGGTAAATTTGTGCCAAAAGTCACGTGATGCATTAAGAGTTGTTGTTCAGACTTCCCGACATTGAGAAGAATTCAGTTATCTCTAAACTATTGGGCTAATTTACTAAATGATTGCCTTATTAGGTGCTGTAGAATGGATTGAGGAGGTGAGACCATTAAGAGCTGTCATATGTTCAGATTCAAGTTCATCATTGATCAGTTTAAAAAAGAAATCATTCAGAAAGCCGTCCAGATATCTTATTAGTAATTCAACAAATATTATATCATATTCAGATGATGGGGTTATCAGCTGTGTTTCTTTGGGTTCCTGCACATATAGGAGTGAAAGGTAATTAAATGGCTGATAAGAAAGCTAAAGAGTCGATAAATAAAAGTAAGAGTGATTAAGAATAGACATGGGTAAATCAGAGGTTCAAAGTATTATGCTGCCATCTTGTGGTCAAAAATAATACCCGTTTTTATGACAAAATGACATCTTTGATGAAAATTAATTGACTTTTACATTCCTGCAGTGAAAAAGAAGGTTCATAATAAGTCATTTGGTTGGACAATTATTCAGAAAGCAAGAGAATTAGGATTAAATCATTGAAATATTAGTCCAACAGTACCATTATCAATAACACCACCATGGATCTTACCTGAATCAATAGTAGATTTAACAATATTGGAAAAGAAAAATAGAGATAAAATGTATATATGTAATTCTTTAATAGTGGAGGAATATATAGAACAGTTTTATAATTATGTAAAAATGTATACGGATGAATCAAAAAAATCAATTAGGACAAACTGGAGTAGGTGTAATAATTCCAGAGTTTAAACTGCATATAGGGAAGAAATTAAATGAAGGAATATCTGTTTACACGGCAGAAAATGATTGCATTATTAGGTGCTGTAGAATGGATTGAGGAAGTGAGACCATTAAGAGCTGTCATATGTTCAGATTCAAGTTCATCATTGATCAGTTTAAAAAAGAAATCATTCAGAAAGCCGTCCAGATATCTTATTAGTAATTCAACAAATATTATATCATATTCAGATGATGGGGTTATCAGCTGTGTTTCTTTGGGTTCCTGCACATATAGGAATGAAAGGTAATTAAATGGCTGATAAGAAAGCTAAAGAGTCGATAAATAAAAGTAAGAGTGATTAAGAATAGACATGGGTAAATCAGAGGTTCAAAGTATTATGCTGCCATCTTGTGGTCAAAAATAATACCCGTTTTTATGACAAAATGACATCTTTGATGAAAATGAATTGGCTTTCTTTAGGGTTTACACAATTGGTCCAAGAGACTTTTTTGTAGGGACTGAGAAGTTACATCTGCTTACCAAGTTTCATAATTCTCAGACAAAGCATGGCTTGGGGCTTACTGATTTAATGCGTTTTTAATGGTTTTCCACAAACCTGATTTTTGCAATGTGACAGCTCAGGCAAAATTTGAAAGTGATAGCTTAAAATGCCTAGGACTAGTTCGTTAAAGTTTGAGGCAAAAACCGTCAATATTTTACCCTTTGACCCAAAATGGCAGGCTTCCTGTGGGTTTTAGAGCATACCCACAATAGACTTTTTTTCATAACTTTAAGAAAGCTACCTAGGTAAAAAATTTCAGCTTTCTACGTGTTACGGTTTGGCCCAACTCACTCTAGTTGGCGCTGTTGAGCGGGTTTGCCACGCCCGCTTTCAATTACACTAAAATCATGCGATTTCTCACGGGGGACAATTTTGGGCAAAGTTTGGTGAGTTTTCATGCATGTTAGGCCTCCAAAAAGCCGTTTCAAAAGTCCCCAAGAATAAATAATAATAATAATAATAATAATAATAATAATAATAAAATCTGCAGTTACAATAGGCCTTCGCAGCGCTTAGCTGCTCGGGCCTAATTAAAACCGCAAGCGGTAATGATCGGCCCTCGCAGCAAAGCGCCGCTCTGGCCTATTGGCCACTGCTGGGATTTGCGCACCGCCGACCGCCCGCCACTGCAGATGCTGTCACGCATTTTGCCCGCCCGTCCACTGGGCGATTCACACGAAGTGTTCGGACAGCGCTCCCCCCACGACTCACAAAAAAATCTGGTGCATATCGCTCGATGCAGCGAGGAGATACAGCCGTTGAATAATGAAAATGCATTCGGCCACCGGACCGGACTAAATCGTTCGGCGGGCCGAATTCGTTCCGCCGTAGCTTTGACACCCCTGGTTTAAACATTAGTATACCAATTTAATCAAAGGTATCTTACTAGCTGTTAATCCAGCTTAATGTGAAAAGTTAACAAAACCATTTTAGTTTTTTAAAGTTACTTGCTATTTCATGTGTTTAAGGGTTTTGTTTCTTGCATTAAGACAGCTTTTATAAAAGTTTAACATCTAAATTTGTGGATACACACCCAAAAGTAATGTAAAACACTTTAGCAATTGGACTATTGCTAAAGGAACACTTTAGCAATATCGCGGGGGTAGCAGCTTTATAAAGGAAGCCCAGACGTCCCTCTCCCCAGCCACTTGGATCAGCTTCTCAGGAGGAATCCCAAGGCGTTCGCAGGCCAGCCGAGAGACAGAGTCCCTCCAGCGTGTCCTGGGCCTCCTCCCGGTCGGACGTGCCCAGAACACCTCACCAGGGAGGCATCCAGGAGGCATCCTAACCAGATGCACAAGCCACCATCAACTGGCTCCTCTCGACATGAAGAAGCAGTGGCTCTACTCTGAGTCCTCCCCAGATGACTGAGCTCCTCACCTTATCTCTAAGGGAGAGCTCACACACACTATGGAAAAAACTCATTTCGGGATGTTGTATCCGGGATCTCGTTCTTTCGGTCACGACCCAAAGCTCGTGACCATAGATGAGGGTAGGAACGTAGATCGACCGGTTAATCGAGAGCTTCGCCTTTTGGCTCAGCTCTCTCTTCACCACAATGGACCGGTACAGCGCCCGCTTCACAGCAGACGTAGCACCAATCCGCCTGTCGATCTCCCGCTCCATCTTTCCCTCATTCATGAACAAGACCCCAAGATACTTGAACTTCTCCACTAGAAGCTGGCTCTTTGGACTTTCCTTTTTTAAAAAGCTTATAGTTAGAGTGGCTCATGTTACCCTGAGCTACCTCTATAGTTATGCTGCTATACGTTTAGGCTACTGCAGGACATCAGGATCTATTGTTCTTCAATTTTGAATGACTGTTGTCATTTCAGCTTTTAACTTTTTGATTTTTTTTTTCTTCGTCATAGTAGGTACACCTGGTCTGGCGTTCTGTTAGCTGTGGCATCATCCAGGGAAGACCCGCTACTACCATCTAATGTAGAACTTCTGTGCTTTTTTGTCTCTCTTGTTGTGTCTCTGCTCTGTCTTCTGTAACCCCCAGTCTGTCGAGGCAGATGACCGTTCATACTGAGCCCGGTTCTGCTGGAGGTTTTTCCTTCCCGTTAATGGGGAGTTTTTTCCCCGCTGTTGCTTCATGCTTGCTCAGTAGGTAGGATTGCTGCAAAGCCATGGACAATGCAGACGACTCTCCCTGTGGCTCTACGCTTCTTCAAGAGAGAATGCTACTTGTCAAGACTTTGATGCAATGAACTGGTTCCCTTATATAGGAATTTTTTTGACCAATGTGTATAATCTGACCCAATCTGTATAATCTGATTGATTTTGACTTTGTAAAGTGCCTTGAGATGATATATTTCATGAATTGGCGCTATATAAATAACATTGAATTGGATCATCTCTTTAGACCAAGTAAACTATCACATTTTATGAGACAGTTATCTCATTTTAAAGATATAATCATCTGTTATTACTCTTAGCAGGTTAAAGCTCCATAAAAATTTTAGACCAGCTTTTAGTTCCACTCTTTTATTATGCACATCTAGGCTACCTATAAATGTAAAGTATGGCATGCCAAAAAACATTTTCAACAAAAGGCAATTTTAGAAATTGCCTTGCAATTTTATATCTAAGCATCAAAAATTATAATATTTCACCAATTTTCACAGCAAGATGGAAATAACGACTATCCAACATTTTAAGATTTTGTAAAAACTTTTTTCCTTTTTACCTACCTTTTGAAATTAATACTTGTTTCTACTTCTCCAAAATTATACTTCAAGAAAACTATTGTTCTGTCCTGGGGCCATATGCAGCTAGACAGCTAGGACAAAAGTTCCCCACACAAAGCTTCCTTTTCTTGCGTTGTCTGAATAACCTTTGTTCCCAAATCTGGCTTTAAACATTCTTTTTGTAAAAAGACGAATATTTTCCAAAGCAGAAGCGTGTAGAACAAATTCAACTTCAATATTAGCAGTTTCCCTAGCTTCATCGCTGAAAAAGCAGCTTTTACCAGAGCAAAATACGTCAAAGATCTTTTATTTAAGGTGAGAGCACTCACTATCTCACGTAATTCACATAGAGATCTAACAAAGTTGTGATGTCCTCACTCTGATTAAATATGAACCCAAAACGTTTCTAACTGTTTTTAGCATGGATTTCCTCTGAGTAATAATTAATTTATATCTTATTTATGTAATGTATTCACGACATGAATTCCTTGCTGTCTTAACAAAAGGCAGAACAACTATAACGTTACTTTCTATAATTATTACAGGTTCTGCTGAGATGTCAAATTCTGGAGAGTGCTTAGACACCCTGACACACAAATATGGATTAACTTCATTTCATGTGCACTCGTGAACTTGTTTTAGTTGATTTAGTTTTCTTGATGTACTGTAGAGCGTGATGAGGTCTGTTGTGGTATTGTGTGCACTGGATTGAGGGGACAGTTTGGTGTTGTCTGTCAAACCCAATCTTCTTAAGCTGCAAATTCAGTAAAGTTACAAGTTTTCTTGCAACCTCTCATATGGAACTAGTCTAAAAAAATAAATAAACTGATAATTAGAAGATCAGTTTGTGCATCCACACCAACTCTAGAACCAAAGCCGTATTCAGCTGGAACTTATCCTGACAAAATGTCCCAATTCAGTCAAATAAACTCCAAAAGCTTAGAGGAGATCATTCAGCAGCTAAGTTCCTCCTCATGCTGTCTTGATGTTCGACCCACAGTTTTCCTTAAAGTTTTGCCTGTCATAGCGTCTGATTTGACTCAGATAATAAACACGTCCCTTCTGTCAGGTGTTTTCCCCCCAGTCCCTGAAAACAGCAATTATCAAACCACTGTTAAAAAAGAACAATTTAGACAAACTACTACTCCAGAACTACAGGCCCGTCTCAAACCTCCCCTTTATCAGTAAGATTATTGAAAAAGCTGTGTTTCAACAATTAAACACCTTCTTAACAACGACCAGCCGCTTTGACGTTTTCCAGTCTGGCTTCCGTGCTCACCACAGTACAGAGACCGCCCTTATCAAGGTGTTTAATGACATCCATATAAATACAGACTGTGGAAGAACCACCGTGCTGGTTCTATTGGACCTCAGAACCACCGTGCTGGTTCTGTTGGACATCAGTGCAGCATTTGATACTGTTGATCACTGCATTCTGTTAGAGCGCCTGGAGAACTGGGTCGGCCTCTGTGGTACATCTCTCCACTGGTTTAAATCCTACTTAAAGGACAGGGACTTTTTTGTATCAGTAGGTAACTTTACATCGAAGATTACAAAAACCACATGTGGGGTTCCCCAAGGGTCCATCCTGGGTCCCCTCCTATTAAATATCTACATGCTCCTCTAGCTCAGATCATAAGAAATAACAACATCAACTACCATAACTATGCAGACGACACACGGCTCTACATCACCATGTCACCAGGTGACTATGAACCAGTTCAAGCACTGAGTAAATGCCTAGAAGAAATCAATACGTGGATGTGCCAAAATTTTCTTCAGTTGAATAAAAACAAAACAGAAGTAATAATTTTTGGACCAATAGAGGAGAGATCAAAGGTTAGCACACAGCTTCGGTCGCTTCAGCTAGGAACCACTGATGAGGCCCGAAATCTGGGAGTAGTAATGGTCTCAGACCTGAACCTCCAAAAGCATCTAAAGACAGTTACAAGGTCAGCTTTCTATCACCTGAAAAAACATTTCCAGGATTAAAGGACTAATGTCTCAGCAGGATCTGGAAAAACTAATCCATGCATTTATAATTTGTAGAATTGATTACTGCAACGGTGTTTTTACAGGTCTGCCTAAAAAGTGGATCAGACAGCTGCAGCTGATCCAGAACGCTGTTGCCCATGTCCTCACTAAGACTAAGAAAGTAGAGCACATCACCCCAGTTCTAAAGTCCTTCCATGGCTCCCTGTATATCAGAGAATAGACTTTAAAAACTTCTGTTCGTCTATAAATCCCTGAATGGCTTAGCACCTAAATACATCAGACTTGTTATCCGTGTATCAACCATCCAGACCATTAAGGTCTTCTGGCTCTAGCCTACTCTGCATACCTAGAACCAGAACTAAACAAGGAGAAGCAGCATTTAGTTCCTATGCTCCACTGATCTGGAACAAACTTCCAGAAAATTGTAAAGGTGCGGAAAGCCTGAGTTCCTTTAAATCAAGATTAAAAACACATTTGTTTAGGATTGCCTTCAACTGTTCTAGTTAACTGAATCACCACTTTTTTGTTCTTTTTTGTTTCTACATTTTATTCCTACTTGCTTTTATTCTGTTTTATTTTGCTATATTTTAATCATGTAAAGCACTTTGCATTGTCTTTGTACTGAATTGTGCTATATAAATAAATTTGCCTTGCCTTGCCTTACTGAACAAGACAACTTGGTTTGTGGTTTATTTGTGGTCTCTTGCTGCCACCTGGTGGACAGGTTTGAGCAAATAATGCTGTCAAAAGATTAAAAATATATGGTTTGATGTGACTTCCCCACGCCACCACGCCGCCCTGCTCCATGGAATCCACTTGGGGCTGGAATCCACAACACACCAATATGTTTTCTGTCTCTTGACACAGTTTCATGTTGATTAGCTCAGAGGGGTAACATAGCGACCGCTTACAACAAAACATGACACTTCCTGTTGTCAGGGGGCGTGGCCTAAGCAATGTCATCATTTGACCATTGGATATTGTAGGAGACCCGATGATGATCAATCACAGAAAGTTTGGTGCCTCTGTGTGTGTCTGTGTAGGAGATATAACAGTTTTATTTTTTGTGGCGAGTAGGTGAACTTTGACCCCTGCTAACGCCCCTTCAAAATGCTCAAAAACTCACCGTTTTGATAACTTTTAATTGGGCATGCCTTATGATCAGACTGACCGAGTTTCAAGCCGCTCGCTCGAAATCCCTAGGAGGAGTTGGATCAAATACCAATGCTGTAAACTTCAAAAATGGGGTCAAAATACGACCTTCAATCTAAAATGGCCAACTTCCTGTGATACTTGCACTATGACATTAATTGTAAATTCTGAGCGTCGTGGTGAGTTCTACAACTATACCAAATTTCATGTCTTTACGATGAAGTAAGTGAATAGCAAAGGGTCCTTTGAAAATTGCTAGGTGGCGCCGTTGAGGCATTAGGTCACGCCCACCAAAGTTTGTTATGGATTCCTGTTAAGGGGTGGATAAGGATGCATCCAAGTGAGTTTTAAGCAGCTCGGCCCAAAAATGTGGAATTCAGAGCCAAACGTATGGCAGCGGCGTTTGAGGTGACTTCACCACGCCGCAACGCTCTCCTGCTCCATCGAATCCACTTGGGGCTGGAATGCACAATACACCTACATGTCTTCTGTCTATGGACACAGTTTCATGTTGATTAGCTCAGAGGGGTAACATAGCGACCGTTTACAGCAAACCATGACACTTTCTGTTGTCAGGGGGCGTGGCCTAAATTATGTCATCATTTGATCATTGGAAATTTTAGAAGACCTGATGATGATCAATCATGGAAAGTTTGGTGACTCTGTGTGTTTCTGTGTGGGAGATATAACACTTTTATTTTTTGTGGCGAATAGGTGAACTTTGACCCCTGCCAACGCCCCTTCAAAATGCTCAAAAACTCACCGTTTTGATAACTTTTAATTGGCCATGCCTTATGATCAGACTGACCGAGTTTCAAGCCGCTCACTCAAAATCTCTAGGAGGAGTTCGATCAAATACCAATGCTGTAACTGTCAAAATTGAGGTCAAAATCAGACCTTCAATCTAAAATGGCCGACCTCCTGTGATTTTTGCACTATGACATTAATTGTAAATTCTGAGCGTCTTGGTGAGCTCTACCACTGTACCAAATTTCATGTCTCTACGATGAAGTAAGTGAATAGCAAAGGGTCCTTTGAAAATTGCTAGGTGGCGCCGTTGAGGCATTTTTCTTTTAATTTTTGTGACGACCTTAAAATACAAAATTTTTAAACAGTCACCATGCACCTGCAAAGTTTGGTGAGTTTTTGAGTATGATAAAGCCCCCAAAAAGGCCCCTCTTTAGGGGGGCAGAATAAAAATAATAAGAAACAACACAGAAACAATAGGCCTTCGCAGCGCTTCGCTGCTCGGGCCTAATAATAATAATAATAATAATAATAATAATAATAATAATAATAATAATAATAATAAAATCTGCAGTTACAATAGGCCTTCGCAGCGCTTAGCTGCTCGGGCCTAATAATAATAATAATAATAATAATAAAATCTGCAGTTACAATAGGCCTTCGCAGCGCTTAGCTGCTCGGGCCTAATAATAATAATAATAATAATAAAATCTGCAGTTACAATAGGCCTTCGCAGCGCTTAGCTGCTCGGGCCTAATAATAATAATAATAATTAAAGCCGCAAGCGGCGATGAGCGGCCCTCGCAGCCAAGCACCGCTGGGGTACGCGCACCGCCTGCCGCCAGCCACCGCAGAAAATGTCACGCATTTTACGCACACGTCCACCGGGCAATTCACACGAACCCGTTCGGCAGTGAAATCAGGTGCAGATCGGTTGATGCAGCAAGGAGATACAGCCGTTGAATAATGATATTGCATTTGGCCACCGGGCCGGACCAAATCGTTTGGCGGGCCGTACGTTTGACACCCCTGGTTTAAACATTACTTTACTGGTTGAAATGCAGTTCAAAGTCTTCAGCTGATCCAAAATGCTGCAGCAAGAGTTATGGAGATAGTTTCCTGCCAAAAGGTTGTAAACAGAAAAGGTGTTGCACACAAATAAAACTTGTTTTGCACACAAAAAGATGTGTTTCACACAAAAGAAATTGTTTTGCAAACTGTCCGCCAACCTTGCACTCAAAATATCATTTATAAGTTTTCCTCCAGTACAAAATGGTCTCTGCACACACAAAACAGCCTCTGCTCGACTAAGAAACAATCCCACCCACGCTGCGGTAAATTTGTGCCAAAAAGTCACGTGATGCATTAAGAGTTGTTGTTCAGACTTCCCGACATTGAGAAGAATTCAGTTATCTCTAAACTATTGGGCTAATTTACTAAATGATTGCATTATTAGGTGCTGTAGAATGGATTGAGGAGGTGAGACCATTAAGAGCTGTCATATGTTCAGATTCAAGTTCATCATTGATCAGTTTAAAAAGAAATCATTCAGAAAGCCGTCCAGATATCTTATTAGTAATTCAACAAATATTATATCATATTCAGATGATGGGGTTATCAGCTGTGTTTCTTTGGGTTCCTGCACATATAGGAGTGAAAGGTAATTAAATGGCTGATAAGAAAGCTAAAGAGTCGATAAATAAAAGTAAGAGTGATTAAGAATAGACATGGGTAAATCAGAGGTTCAAAGTATTATGCTGCCATCTTGTGGTCAAAAATAATACCCGTTTTTATGACAAAATGACATCTTTGATGAAAATTAATTGACTTTTACATTCCTGCAGTGAAAAAGAAGGTTCATAATAAGTCATTTGGTTGGACAATTATTCAGAAAGCAAGATAATTAGGATTAAATCATTGAAATATTAGTCCAACAGTACCATTGTCAATAACACCACCATGGATCTTACCTGAATCAATAGTAGATTTAACAATATTGGAAAAGAATAAAATCTGCAGTTACAATAGGCCTTCGCAGCGCTTAGCTGCTCGGGCCTAATAATAATAATAATAATAATAAAAAAATCTGCAGTTACAATAGGCCTTCGCAGCGCTTCGCTGCTCGGGCCTAATAATAATAATAATAATAAAATCTGCAGTTACAATAGGCCTTCGCAGCGCTTAGCTGCTCGGGCCTAATAATAATAATAAAATCTGCAGTTACAATAGGCCTTCGCAGCGCTTAGCTGCTCGGGCCTAATAATAAAATCTGCAGTTACAATAGGCCTTCGCAGCGCTTAGCTGCTCGGGCCTAATAATAATAAAATCTGCAGTTACAATAGGCCTTCGCAGCGCTTAGCTGCTCGGGCCTAATAATAATAATAATAATAAAATCCGGAAGTTACAATAGGCCTTCGCAGCGCTTAGCTGCTCGGGCCTAATAAAATCTGCAGTTACAATAGGCCTTCGCAGCGCTTAGCTGCTCGGGCCTAATAATAATATTAATAATAATAATAATAATAAAATCTGCAGTTACAATAGGCCTTCGCAGCGCTTAGCTGCTCGGGCCTAATAATATTAATAAAATCTGCAGTTACAATAGGCCTTCGCAGCGCTTAGCTGCTCGGGCCTAATAATAATAATAATAATAAAATCTGCAGTTACAATAGGCCTTCACAGTGCTTAGCTGCTCGGGCCTAATAATAATAAAATCTGCAGTTACAATAGGCCTTCGCAGCTCTTAGCTGCTTGGGCCTAATAATAATAATAGTAATAACAAAATCTGCAGTTACAATAGGCCTTCGCAGCGCTTAGCTGCTCGGGCCTAATAATAAATAATAATAATAAAATCTGCAGTTACAATAGGCCTTCGCAGCGCTTAGCTGCTCGGGCCTAATAAATAATAATAATAATAATAATAATAATAATAATAATAATAATACAATCTGCAGTTACAATAGGCCTTCGCAGCGCTTAGCTGCTCGGGCCTAAATAGCCCTCATCGCGTCGTCGAGACGAACGTTTCGATATATAGTAAGTGGGGGTAGACCCTACGGTTCGGCCTGTATTAACGGTGACGGAAGAATAATATGTAATAAAATAATAAAGAAACCGTTATTAGGTGCATAGCATTAGGCCTCCGCCATGCATTTTCAATGCATAGGCGGGCGCCTGATAACTAGAAAAATTTCTGAAGAAATTTAGCAAGGCGCCTGCCTCTTTGGTGCGTACCGTACCATCAAATATACTAACAGGAAGAAACACTGAGAATTTCAGGTTCCTACGGTCTTCACAGCCCTCGCAGCGGCCGTTGAAAGGTGCCATGTTAAGTCAATGGACCTCCTAGGAGCCTCTTGCTAGCAGCGTTGTAATGGAGACTCACTGACAGCTGCAGCCCTCTGTCTGTAAAGGCAGAAGAACCCTGGCTAAGCAGAAGTTTATAGGACCTTCCTAAAGCTACTTCTGGTTAGCAACATGCTAACGGTTAGCCGCTAGCATGGTTGTGTTCAGTATCACCGGGTGATGTTACTCTGTTAGTTTGGTTGAAATTCTGTACTGAGAAGTGCCTAAAAAGGGGGAAAATCCTGAAATTCACCAAATCTGTCAAGCAGAAGTTTGTACAAGCTTCCTAGAGCTACTTCCAGTTAGCAACATGCTAACTGTTACCCGCTAACATGGTTGTGTTTGGGATCACTGGGTGAGTGTACTCTGTTAGTTTGGTCCAAATCCTGTACTGGGATGAGCCTCAAATAGGGAGAAAATACGTCGTTTATAATGTTGCCATGGTAACTCAAAATGGCGGGTGGTCCAAAAAAATACTTCATGGGATCAGCACACATGTTTTAATATACACACTGTGGGGATTATAATACCAAACTCTTAGTCTCCCACGCCGGAAATCGATCCCACGATCTCTTGCATGCAAAGCCTGCACTTTCCATCTGAGCTATACTGTAGCGCCATATATGGGCATGCATTATTGGGACCATAAGGGGTTTGATCCCCTTATGGTCCCTTCTACATGCTGGAAAAAAATTTGATCTGACCAGTTTAAATGATTAGATTTATCCAGCAAACGTTGATAAATCAAATTATAATTGCAATTGGAGTTTTAATCCATACTTTTTTACCACAAACCAATAAAAATGGAGGTCCTTCTTTTTGGTCTTAGAAACCATTCATCATCTGGACCAAAATAACCATAAACAACCACAATTTCACAAGTTATTTATTATTCTAATAATTCCCTGTTAAATAAATTATTCTACTTAATAAAAGACTAGGAAACACTACTCGCTACTCAAAAGAACATACAACGGAAGTAAATGAAAATAAAACAAGTCAAAAAGGGATTAAATGGGTAATAGAAATGCTTAAATCAATGCACAGTTGTTAAGACTGATTGGCATCACATTCAAGAAGTCGGTGCTTTGCCATAGCAGCATTAAAAGATATTTCCCTCTGGGATTATTAAATTATGTCTGATTCTGATATGGCTAACATAGCTTTGAGGTATCACAGTGGAGTACTGGAACCAGATCTGTCCAGCCAGTTTCTGTGATGAATAACAGACCCAGACAGTCGTTTGATACAGCAGCAGCTCTACCCAGTGACAGATGAGTGTTAGAGGGGCCATGACAGTAGATTTAACTTTTCTGAGGTTTTAGGGTATAATATGGTCTGTTGGGCACTGATGAGGCCGTGTTAAAGTCACAGTGGATACCAAAGCACACTGCCAGAGCTGGTCAGCTTTGCTGCTTTGCTAAAAAACGCTCAGATCAGAAAACAGTTTATCTTTCTATGTAATTCATATTCTCCAATCAGAGCGAACCATCAAGCAAACACACCAGAGTTTATGGGGACTTTACTGAAGATAGTTTACTGTGAGGGGGATTCAAGTCATGGTTTTCAAATAAACTGATTAACAAACGTCTGTACCAACACAGAGGGTGGCGACCAGTTTATTTAATTTCTAAATGGTGGTAAAGGTCAGAAAGGCGTGTTTGTAGGTATGAAATCTGCTGATTGACGACCACCACTGTCAGTATAACCATGGTGGAGAGCCAGCAGACAGCTACATAACCTAACTGTGTTTCAGGAATGCTGGTAGTGAGTTCTTCTTCTCTGTCTCAGTACTGAGGTGAATTACTGGGTCCCAGCTGCATAATCCGGTGTCACGGTGCACCGTAGTGACCCCCCGACCCCCCACCTTACCGCGGTCTGTGTGGCTTTGTATTTGGTTTCACTGTTGAATGGCGCCGCCAGTTTAAAGCCTTTGGTCCAAAGCCAGTTTAAGGCTTTAAAATGTCTGAAAAGCTGCAACACAAACACTTCAACCAGCCATGAAACCATAATGGATTTATAATGGAGTGTTGCTCTGAGACGGGAGGTGTGGATGGAGGGGAAGTGGTGCTTATGTTGGGTGGTGGGGGGGGGGGGGGGCACCAGTTTTTTAAATGTGGTTGTGTCATGAAACAGGGACAGGTAGACCCAGTATTCAGGACGGACAAAAATAATGATATTTTAAAGGGATTTATTAAACAGAAAACAATCAGGTAGAAACAAAATTGGCATCAAGCAAAAAACAGGAGGACTGTGTCCAAAAAGCAAAAATAGTCCAGAGAAGACAAACAGGAAACTTAATAATCAAAACAGGGGACAGGCTATTTTCAAAATACAAAGATCGATCCAGTCAGGCAACAGGCAGGCAGAATAAGATACTCCAAGAGACAGAAACAGGTCCAGAAAGACAGGCAGGCGGTCAGGTCAGGCAGGAAAAACAGCATCAGGTATCAGGCTGGCTCAGAAGTCAAAAAGGCAAAATGGGTCAGGTCAACATAGATACAGCGATCAGGGAATGCTGGACTAGACTCACCAATAGGCTTAAAAGACAACGATCTGGCAGAGGCAGGTATAAGTAGAGGAGTGAGCAGGTGAGCGGAGTGAAACTAATCACCAGAAGGGGTGGAGCTGTTCAGGAGGGAAGTAAACTGAAGCTGATTGGATGGTGACTGGTGAAGGGGAGAGACAGGCAAACAGACAGGATGTTTACTAGGATGTGAACTGAATGACTGGCAGGTGGAAAACAGATCAACTAAAACAGTTTCAGGATAAATCAAGACAACCCTAACCTAAAACAGAAACTAAACCTATGACTGAATCGGTTAAATGAAGAGAATCACTAAACCAAAACAGAAACTCAAACTAGACTAATCCAGAACCAAAATAACCATAAAGACAAAACCTAAGCTAGATAACCAAACTAAGACTACACAGAACACAAGCAAATAATAAAAACCAGAGCTAATACTAAGACAGGAGAGAGAACTAATAATCAAATAAACATAAACCATAACAAAACTCATATCATGACATTGTTGTAGCCAATCAGAGTGAAGTCAACCTGGTAGATTTGCATATCGTTACCATAACAACCCTTTTACTGAGGAGGGACGTTTGGCCTGATAAAACTACAAAATTATGTTATTTATTAAAATGAAATTCTTTGGAAAAACTACATATGCAGCAATATCAACTAGATGAAATGGTTTATACGGTGATTTCTGGCACCTTTAGGTTCTGTACTTGGAACATTAATAATGTGATAAAGAGGAAAGCCATACTAAACTGTTTAAAGAGAGATAAAGTACAGATTGTGCTTCTTCAAGAAACAATTAAGTGATGAAGAATTTAGAAAACATCTGAGTGAACTCATCGTGCTTCCATGAAGAGAAAGCAAAGCGGAGGTTCTGTTCTGACCCAGCTTCTGGTCCGCTGTTTGTGGTGGACCTCCATGAACATCTCCAGTTTCAGGAGGAGCTCCACCCTGTTGGTAGTGAATGTTTCAGTGATGAAGAAATGTCTTCACAGAGGGAGGAAGAGGAGCAGCGTTGGTGGGGAGGAGCAGAGGTCCTGCTGTGCTTTGTGTCAGAAGGTCCTGATGGACCCGGTCTCTACCAGCTGTGGACACTGGTTCTGCAGACAGTGCATCACGTCATACTGGGTCCAGTCTGCTCCATCAGGACCCTCCTCCTGCCCCCAGTGTGGGAAAAGACCCAGAAGAGGACCTGGACTGCTGGCGGCCAATCAGAGCAGCTGTGCTCCAGGTGAGACTGAACATCTCCAATCAGAACTTCCTTCTACCGTCTCTGTTGGACTAATTCCTCGTCTTTAGTTGGCATTTGGGAATCTAAGTGTTTAAAGTCTTTCTGGGATCGATTATTTGCCCTGAATCTCTGGATTTCCAGCTGCTGTAAATGTAACGTCTGCATTCAACCCAACAACCTATTGGGTTTGCTTTGAAGTGGTTCTGTTTTCAGCCCTTTGTGCTAAATGCATTAAAACTGAACATCTCCTTAAAGGAGAAGTCCGGTCAAAATCAGAATTCAAACTGCTGAAAGTACTTTAAATATAAAACTACTACATACTGTGCAAAAAATTATAAGTTTTTTTAATTATGAATAATTGTTATTTAATCATGTTTATTAGGAGGAATCCATCTTGGTCAAGAATAGTACTGTCACCTCCCCTTTTTTGACGTCACTCGGCGGACCCGCAGTTGAGCAAGTTTCAACGCTCTGTTTGTCACGGCACACTATTTTCCAAGATGGCGACCACTGGTGCTCTGTACGAAGCAGAGAGTGATGAAGTACTTAGTAACATTGATAGGAGTTCCGTGGAGCTATCATCATCTGATAGCGATATGGATTTTTTTAGAACAGTTTCTTGACAGAAACCGGACTTTTGACGGAATCCAGCGTACCTATTTCCAGTGCAAACTCAGTCGGGTCCTACAGTATATATGTATACGTGTGTGTGTGTGTGTGTGTGCGCGCTCCGCTGCAGCACGGCTTTGCTGGCGCTGCAGCGGAGCGCACACAACCACACACACACAGCGGAGGAGAGATCGTGCTGAAGTGACTTAAGTTATATATTTGCCCTCTAGTAAATAGGGCAGGTGGTCATTATTGTATAAATATTAAAATATAAAAGCGTTCCAGCACATGCTGGGGCGGTGGGATACCACATCACATGTGGTATCCCTCCGCCCCTCTGGTCGGTGACCATCCCCGCAAATTCTAAATTAAAAATTCTAAAATAAAAAATAACTTACCGAAAATCCTCGCTCTCATGTCATGTTCACAACATTCTTCTTCAAAATGGTCGCTGCATATGACGTGTTTTCTCTCTGGCCAGAACTTAGATGGCAAATCCGCTCTCTTCAAGTTGGCAATCCAGCGCCGAGCCCGGTGGCTCATGATTTGGGAAGTTGAAATAAGCAATGTTTTTTCCATTTTTACCAGTTGTGTTGAAACATCCAATGGCCATGTACGTGGGCATTGTTGCTTCAGCAATAGCCCTTGGGAATGTCAGCGGTGAAGTCCTCTGGAAATCCAAAAAAATTGTTGATGATTGCAGCTGTGTAGAACAGCTCCTATTGACTTTGCATGGAAAGAGCGGAGAAATGCTGTCGCCGCTTCCGCTTTTCCACGTCACAGGATGTGATGTCAAACACCCCTTACTTTCCAAATATGGGCAGCAATGTCAGCCCCCATACACAGTGATTCAGACGACAATTTATGTTTTTATTTTCTTATTGATTAATGATAAGTTCATTGAATAACCACAAACGTATTAGTTTTAGTTATAGCTAATGATACCCTGATTTTTCCTTGTTGACCGGACTTCCCCTTAAAGCTGCAGCTCATTTTGATGAAAATAAAAAGGTGGAGAAAACAACCTGCTGCACTGCTGCTTTACAGAAAGAGGGAAGGAAAGTCTGAGAGACAGAAACCTTTGTTTCCTCTGACAATAGATCCCAGATTACAGCAGATATATTTGTAGAAACATGGAATATTTCTATCTGCTATTTACTTCTAAAGGACCAAATCAGTCCCATGTCATTTCTAATCTGTAATTATTCTCTAAAACATCCAATCCTGTCAGTGAGGGAGAAAAGCATCTGAAATGTGAACACTACCTGATCCAAGGAGCTGTTTCTCTGGCAGATTAGAGCATTTCCTCCAGATTTCCTTCATTAAGGCTGGAAATGCTGCCAGGAACCATTTTCTGTCTCTCTGCCTCTTCTGTAGCTGCTGTGTTTGTCGGAGAAGGTCAGATAGAAGCAGAGAAACGAGGACAATGGTGACCTGATGCTAAAGAGTTCATGTTGCTGAAAGCTGCTGCATGTTTCTGTCAGCATTTCTTCATCTGATCTGCTTTGTAAATCAGATCCTGACAGTGAACAGATACTGGCCACAAAGCAGAGGCAGAACTCTGCTGTGTGACCATCTAACAAGGTTCTTCTTCTAAGGATGGATCCCATTGGTTAGCATCACATTATGTTAACTAAGACACCTTCTAATGATGACACCTCCTGATGTTCCAGATGTTTCTGCTCCAACTTCATCACTATATCAGGTTTTTCCTTTAGTTGTCTCTTCTCTGTTCCAGCAGATGTTGGTCTGCAGGAGGTTCTAGAGGAACATAAGATCAGTCTGAGGAGGAGATGTGAATGTGTGACTGAAGGAAGTGATGAACCAGGAAGTAGAACCCTCCTCAACAGGATCTACACTGATCTCTACATCACAGAGGGACAGAGTGAAGAAGTTAATACACAACATGAGGTGAAGCAGCTGGAGAGAGCTTCCAGGATCCAGAACCTCCATGACTCTCCAATCAGGTGCCACGACATCTTTAAAGCCTCACCTGACCAACATGGAGCCATCAGAGTGGTTCTGACCAACGGCTTCGCTGGTGTTGGAAAAACCTTCTCAGTGCAGAAGTTCACTTTGGACTGGGCCGAGGGCTTGGAGAACCAAGATGTCCGTGTGGTGGTTCTGTTGTCGTTCAGGGAGCTGAACCTGATCAGAGGTGAGCAGCACAGTCTTCTCACGCTGCTCCATGTTTTCCATCCAACCCTCCAGAAGCTCCCAGCAGAGCAGCTGGCTCGCCACAAACTTCTCTTCATCTTTGATGGCCTGGATGAAAGCAGACTTTCTCTGGACTTCAACCACAGTCGGCTGGTTTCTGACGTCACACAGAAGTCATCAGTCGACGTTCTGCTGACAAACCTCATCAAGGGGAACCTGCTTCCCTCGGCTCTGGTCTGGATCACCTCCAGACCTGCAGCGGCCAATCAGATCCCTCCTTCATGTGTTGCCAGGGTAACAGAGGTACGAGGCTTCAGCGACGCCCAGAAGGAGGAGTACTTCAGGAGGAGGTTCAGTGATGAAGAGCTGTCCAGCAGAATCATCTCCCACATCAAGACCTCCAGGAGCCTCCACATCATGTGTGGAATCCCAGTGTTCTGCTGGATCACTGCTACGGTTCTGGAGAACATGTTGACCACAGAGCAGAGAGGAGAGCTGCCCAAGACCATGACTGACATGTACTCTCACTTCCTGCTGCTCCAAACCAGGAGGAAGAAGAACAAGTACTATGGAGGACATGGGAGGAGTCAGAAGAAGCTGATGAAAGCTGACAGGGAAGTTCTCCTGAAGCTGGGGAGGCTGGCGTTAGAAAATCTGGAGAAAGGAAACATCATGTTCTACCAAGAAGACCTGCAGCAGTGTGGCCTGGATGTCACAGAGGCCTCAGTGTACTCAGGAGTTTGTACAGAGATCTTCAAGAGAGAGAGTGTGATCTTCCAGAAAGCAGTCTACTGCTTTGTTCATCTGAGCATTCAGGAGTTTCTGGCTGCAGTCTACATGTTCCACTGCTTCACCAGCAGGAACACACAGGTGGTGAAGAACTTCGTGGGACAAGGATACAGAGAAACATCTCTGGATGACTTCCTGAAGAGAATCATGGATAAATCCCTCAGAAGTGAAAATGGCCACCAGGACCTGTTTGCTCGCTTCCTTCATGGCCTCTCTGTGGAGTCCAACCAGAGACTCTTAGGAGGCCTGCTGGGTCAGACAGAGAACAGTCCAGAAACCATCCAGAGAGTCATCAACAACCTGAAGGAGATGAACACTGATTATATCACTGGTAGAATCTCTCCTGACAGAAGCATCAACATCTTCCACTGTCTGATGGAGATGAAGGACCTCTCAGTTTATCAGGAGATCCAACAGTTCCTGAAATCAGAGAACAGACCAGAGAAGCTCTCAGAGATCCAGTGCTCAGCTCTGGCCTACATGCTGCAGATGTCAGAGGAGGTTCTGGATGAGTTGGACCTGGAGAAGTACAACACATCAGACGCAGGACGACTGAGACTGGTTCCAGCTGTGAGGAACTGCAGAAAGGCTCGGTGAGTCCAGATGTCTTCGTTGACTGATGCTGACTCAGAATTATTGTCGTCCGGTTTATTCTTCATTATTCAGTCGGTTCTGGACGTTTTTGGACCTTTAACTACTTCTTTCATACTTTGGACTATTTCAACCATTCAGATTTCTAAATCTTCCGCTCATTCAGGTCAGCTCTGCTGCAGCTTTTGGTATTTACAGATTTTGATCTTTTAGAAAGATTCAATCATCCAGAGACACATTTTAAACTTTAAACAGCTCTTCACTCATTGGGCTGTTACCCATAATTCACCTTTTTAGAAAATCACTCTTTAGGTTAGGGCTATTGAACTGATGGTCTGTAGGCCACTTCTGGTCTGCTGGTGATGGTAATCTGGGCCGTAAATGACTTCTTTGTAAAAACTAAATAAATCAGAGAAGATCAGAAACACTGTGTGAAAAACAGCCTAGATGAGTGGCATGGTTGAACAGCCTTGGTTTGTCTTGCTGTTCAGTTCCTAACCTCTAAGTAGTAGGTTAGCTTTCATTGTTCTCTGAAACAGTCCACAACTATGTTTGTCTCCCAGTGTCTACGACTGTCACTGACATCTTCAACCCTTGGAGTAAGCCCCCCCCTCTGTTTGTGATGTCCCCCCTCTGGTCATTCATGTTTTATCCCTGGGGGTGGATACATTCCTCCCCAGGGGCAGTTCTAGACAGGGGCCAACAGGGCCTTTGCCCCTGTAGAACTGTTCCTGGTCCCTGTACAAAAGACATGATATTAAATTTCTTATGATGATAAATGCTGAAAAAGATACTATGACTGGTCATTTGGATCAGTTGTATTTTTTTTCGTTTTATGTTTTTACCCAATAATAAAATAACAAAATAATAAAAGAATAAATAAAAAATATATATATTTAAAAATTAAGCTGTTTCACGTTAAGCTCCTGCTGTATTGAGAAAAGATCAGGGGTCTGCAACCTGCAGTTCCAGAGCCACGATTGGCTCTTTGGCTTACTTAATATATTAAACGATGAAATGTTGACCTGTTAAGTCCCCCCCCCAAAAAAACTTTTGTTCTGTGCCCCTGTGAAAAAACTCTGGCCCCCCCCCCCCCCCCCCCCCCCCCCCCCTGCTAAATTTGGTCTAGAACCCCCACTATTCCCCCCCTTCTGATCTGAATAAGTAATACTATCAGGGGTTTAAAGTTCTCCGTCACTGTGAGGGACTTTTGTCATTAGGAAAATGAGCGCAAAATGTTCCTTGTGGACTTTTTATTCAAGATTTTAAACAGAAGCTGCGCTCAACCAATGACATCTGGCAGAGCCAGGACATTAGCCAATCAGAAGGAGAGTAGGGCAGGTCTTTGCAAAGCGGAAATCTACCAGTCTGAGGTTTATCGGTGTTCAATCATTATGGATGTATGGTATATGGAGCAGCAGCAAAATTATCATTACAAATAGTAGACAAATTACAACATAGGGCATTACGAATAGCTACTGGAGTAACTAAGACTACCCCCATAAATGCTCTTTTAGTAGAGGCTGGAGAAACTCCTTTAGAAATGAGACGGGTCAGAATTTCCCTTTTGTACTGGATCAGAATTAAAAGTAGTTGTGAAGAAATCCCAGCAACAAGCATAATAAAGAACTGTTGGGAATATTCCAAATTTACAAGAAAGGGTTTTGTCTGGACTGTGAATAAATGGACAAAGATATATGAGTTAGATGATAAGACATTTTCAAAAAATAACCCAATTAGTGCTGTGCCACCCTGGTTGTTTCCAGAAACCAAAGTTGACCTTAAAATACATTAAATGAAAAGAGAATGGAAACATAATGAAGTCGGGGTTAAAACTAGCTTATATATTAGACAATGGTATTATAGTTATTTAAAAATATACACAAATGGTTCAAAAACTTCAAAGGGAAATGTGGGAGTAGGGATATTCATTCCGGAGTTTAATAAATGTATATGTAAAAGATTAACAGACCTGTTATTGATATACACAGCAGAAATGGTTGCAATTATTCTTAGTTTACAGTGGGTGGAGGAGGTTAGACCGGATAGGGTGGTAATTTGTACAGATTCAAAAGCTGCAATAGAAAGTATTCACTCAGGAGAAAATAATAGGAAAGACCTTGTGTTAGAAATTCATCAGAGTTTATTTAGGTTATATAGGTGTGGAATAGATGTTCAGTTCTGTTGGGTGCCGGCACATGAAGGGGTGAAAGGAAATGAAAAAGCAGACAAGCTAGCTAAAAAGACTTTAGGAAAGCAGAATGTAGTTGAGATTACATTTGGGAAAGGGGAAGGGAAATCAATAATTAAAAAGAAAGAAACAGAAATGTGGCAAAAAATATGGGATGAAGATGAGAAAGGAAGAAGATTATATAGGATTCAAAAATCTGTAATAATTAAAAATTATAGAGAAAGAAGCAGAAGGGAAAAGATCATTTTTACTAGATTAAGAACTGGACACACATATCTGAATGAGTTTTTGTATATACTAGGGAAGAGAAATAATGTTCTGATGAAATGCATTAAATATGCAACGGAAAGAGAGAGGATGAGGAAAGTAATTATGGAAAATAGGAGAGAATGGAGTATTAAAGGAATATCAGGGCGAGATGGAGATAGGGAGGAAAATATGGTAATTAATAAAGCATTGTTTTTATTTTTACATACCACAAAATTAAAAAAATAGAATATAGTAGGTGGAACCATAGAGCTACACACTTATGTACAGTAGGTGGCGGTATGCACCTATAAGTTGTTTGCGATCCGCCAATAAAAGGAAAGAAGAAGAAGGTGTTCAATCATTTTAACTTTTGGAAGAACATCTCAAACTGACCTCAGATGCATGAATGAACGTAGTGGTGGTCAAAGGTTTTCTTTGGATTTATGCAAACCAGCAGGTCAGAAAGTTCAGCGGATAGAACAGCTGACAACAACTTCCCTCGGTAAGCGTGTCTAAACTGAAAGAGTAACGCTGTAGCTCGGATAATTTAGCATGACGTGCTTTATTTTTTTAAGAAGAAGAAGGAGGGTCGGAATGTGAAACGATGTCCCGATTTGACTGGGTCTGATAGGGAAAAAGTAAAAAAAATATATATTATTCCACCTGCGCTTTTCTGTAACAAAGAAGGTCGTGGAGGGGCAGTTGCCCATCTCCAGCAGTCAATGAGCAAGAGTTGGGGACACAGAGTATATAGGATTGATTTATATTGAATGTGACAGTGAAGTTAATGTACAGGTGTGAAGAAGATGATGTAATGATGAAGCTGCTGTCTTTTGAATTAGCTGCAGTTTATGGAGGGTTTTGAAATTGTAAAGTGGAAAGATGAGTGGACTGTGGACCAGTTTGGCAAAAGTGTGACGGAAGAAGTTGATGCTGTAAATATGAAAGTTAATGATGATGATGATGTTATGGATGTGGAAAGTGAAGGAGATTATGGAGAGGGCTGTCCTTGATGGTGCAAAGGCTCTGAAGCTGGAAGGTGGAGAGATACAGGAATTGTCAATGGAACGACAAGATTTGGTTAAAGTGGACGTAACAGTAACGTAACGCCGTTATCTGGTACATTAAGTCATGACTCTCTTTACTAAATGAAAACTGGAGCCTCCTGTTTTCTTTATGATACACTACCAGTCATTTTACCCAGTTTGGTCACTTCCAGTAAAAGGAAGAGGCGTCACTTGTATGTATAGTTAGTGATGATTTGGAAGTGAGATGAAGCCAAAACAACTATAGTGTATTATCACTAGACTCACATATGTCTAGATATAATCTGGTGATCATTTACATAGAGGAGATGGCCAAATGCTACCATGGACATCCAGATAGATTTAGTCAGTTCTGCTGTTTTACTCTAGATGATCTTTCTTCATCTTTGTGGTTAAATGAAACTTTTAACCAAAGCAGAGACACAGCAGCTCTGCAGTAGAACCAAGACCTAAAGAGACTGAAGAGATTCTCTATGTGGGTCAAACAGGACATTGATGTGAAGAGCAGATGTTCATCTGATGATGACATCACTGTTTAGTCATCATCTTTTAGTCTGTTTATCAGTGTTTATTAGTCTGATTTAACTACAACTGATCTGATTCTTTCTCTCACCACAGACTAGTGGGCTGTAGTCTCTCACTGACTGAATGTGAAGTTGTGGCCTCAGCTCTGAAGTCCAACCTCTCCCTGACTGACCTGGAAATAGATCGGATCTATGATGATGGAGTAGGAACCGTTGGAGACTCTGACATGAAGCGTCTCTGTGAGATCCTGGAGACTCCATTCAGTAAAGTAAAGACGCTGACGTAGGTTTTATCTTCACTTTAAAACTTATTTTAAAAAATAACTTTGTTCTGACATTTTTTCTTAACAGACAACCTGCTGTCCAAATATTTTGCCTTGTCAATTATTTATTTTCTTCTTTGATATTTTCAGTGTTGAACATTTAGCACTTAAAATGCTTTGGACTGAAGAACAAAAATTAGGAAAATAAGTCAAATGATGTGAATTATTGCTGGAGATGTTTTAATTTGATTTGGGAAAGATTTAGATAACAAGATCAGATCATTTAGCTTTACTTTTCATTTCTTTGTCACATCTTTACATGAAACATTAATTTTTGTTCCTCCAGAGTAGTGCCAGGATCACATTCATACACATAAACAGTAAAATAAAAATAATAAAATAGCATTATCTAAAAAATGAATGTCTGAGAAGAACAAAGAGAGAAAATGTAAACTAAATCAAAGCGACAGCACCAGCAGGTTGTGTGTTCTCCCTGTGCATGCGTGGGTTCTCTCTGGGTACTCCGGCTTCCTCCCACAGTCCTAAAACATGACTGTTAGCTTAACTGGCCTCTCTAAATTCTCCTTAGGTGTGAGTGTGTGTGTGTGAATGGTTGGTTGTCCTGTCTGTCTCTGTGTTGTCCTGTGATAGGCTGCTTTCCTGTCCAGGTGAAGCCCGCCTCTCAGCCACTGACAGCTGCAGATAGACACCAGCAGCGCTCAGGACCCCAACAGGGATAAGCCTGTTGGAAAATGGTTGGATGGACGGCACCAGCAGGTTCCAGCAGCTCAGCTTTGTCCTGAAGCTGCTGGACTCAGCGGTACCGTTCAGCAACAAGCCAACAAGTTTGAGCACCAAGAAGGAAACCAAAGAAAAACTGAAGAATCATCATTTCTATTAGTCTGACCATTTCTACCTGGCAGACCATGATCCAGAGGAACATCTGGCTCCAGCTGTTCTCCTCCATCCTCCTCCTCCCAGGATGTGAAAAAGAAAGAAAAAGAACACCGAGGAGTCAGAGACGCTTCAGGACCTGGTGAGGCCTCGCTCCGGGCCGACGTCCCTCGCTGGTCTGCCGGCTGCTTGGACCACCGTGGCCAGGAGGTCAGGAGTTCAGGCGCTCCACGGCTCCTGGAGACTCCCTCTGCTCCTAAATCAGCCTCCTACTCCCTCTGCTCCTCCATCAGCCGCCTCCTCCATCAGCCGCCTCCTCCATCAGCCGCCTCCTCCCTCTGCTCCTCCATCAGCCTCCTCCTCCATCAGCCTCCTCCTCCTTCAGCCTCCTCCTCCATCAGCTTCCTCCTCCATCAGCCTCCTCCTCCATCAGCCTCCTCCTCCATCAGCCTCCTCCTCCTCCCTCTGCTCCTCTTTCAGCCTCCCCCCTCAGCCTCCTCCTCCATCAGCCTCCTCCTCCCTCTGCTCCTCCATCAGCCTCCTCCTCCTCCATCAGCCTCCTCCATCAGCCTCCTCCATCAGCCTCCTCCTCCATCAGCCTCCTCCGTCAGCCTCCTCCTCCATCAGCCTCCTGCTCCTCGCTCTGCTCCTCTTTCAGCCTCCCCCCTCAGCCTCCTCCTCCATCAGCCTCCTCCTCCCTCTGCTCCTCCTTCAGCCTCCTCCTCCATCAGCCTCCTCTACCAGCCTCCTCCATCAGCCTCCTCCTCCATCAGCCTCCTCCTCCTCCCTCTGCTCCTCTTTCAGCCTCCCCCCTCAGCCTCCTCCTCCATCAGCCTCCTCCTCCCTCTGCTTCTCCTTCAGCCTCCTCTTCCATCAGCCTCCTCCATCAGCCTCCTCTATCAGCCTCCTCCATCAGCCTCCTCCTCCATCAGCTTCCTCCTCCATCAGCCTCCTCCATCAGCCTCCTCCATCAGCCTCCTCCATCAGCCTCCTCCTCCTCCCTCTGCTCCTCTTTCAGCCTCCCCCCTCAGCCTCCTCCTCCCTCTGCTCCTCCTTCAGCCTCCTCTCTATCAGCCTCCTCCATCAGCCCCCTCCTCCATCAGCTTCCTCCTCCATCAGCTTCCTCCTCCATCTGCCTCCTCCTCCATCAGCTTCCTCCTCCATCAGCCTCCTCCTCCTTCAGCCTCCTCCTCCCTCTGCTCCTCCATCAGCCTCCTCCTCCTTCAGCCTCCTCCTCCCTCTGCTCCTCCATCAGCTTCCTCCTCCTTCAGCCTCCTCCTCCTTCAGCCTCCTCCTACTTCAGCCTCCTTCTCTCCTCTCCTCCTCTTCTCCCTCTCTCCTCCCTCTCTCCTCCTCCGCCTCTCCTCCTCCGCCTCTCCTCCCTCTCTCCTCCTTTTCTCCTCGTCTCCTCCTTCTCTCCTCCCTCTCGCCTCCTTCTCTCCTCCTCCTCTCCTCCCTCTCTCCCCATCTCTCCTCTTCTTCTCCTCCTCTTCTCCTCCTCCTCTCATCCTTCTCTCCTCCCTCTCGCCTCCTTCTCTCCTCCTTCTCATCTCCTCCTCCTCTCCTCCCTCTCTCCCCATCTCTCCTCTTCCTCTCCTCCTCTTCTCCTCTCCTCCTCACAGACTGATCAGCAGAGGCTCCACGCTGCACCTCCTCTCTCCTCCTTCTCTTCTCTTCATGCTCTCCTCCTCCTCTCCTACTTATCTTCTCTTCATGCTCTCCTCCTCCTCTCCTCCTTATCTTCTCCCCTGTCTCTCCTCCTCCTCTCCTCCCTCTCTCCTCCTCACAGACTGATCAGCAGAGGCTCCATGCTGCACCTCCTCTCTCCTCCATGGTTCAGAGGAGTCATGGAGACGGTTCTAGCGTCTCCGGAGCAGAGCGCTGCACCTCCTCTCTCCTCCACAGTTTAGAGGAGTCATGGAGACGGTTCTTGCCTCTCTGGAGCAGAGCGCTGCACCTCCTCTCTCCTCCACGGTTCAGAGGAGTCATGGAGACAGTTCTAGCGTCTCCAGAGCAGAGCGCTGTTCTCCTGTCAGAACTGCAGGAACTCCTGGATAAAGACGTCATTTCCAGGGTTCTCCACGGGGTTCTATTCCCTTTATTTACTGGTTCTGATCACAGAGAGACGGTTCCCCATGCTGACAATCAGACAGCTGCTGGAGAACGTTCACCAGAACCACTGGTTCTCCTCCATAGATCTGAAGGACTACTTCCATGTTCCATCATCCCCAAACACAGGAAGTATCTGCGCTTCTCCTTCCAGGAGATTCCCTGTCACTACAACCTGCTGTTGGGTTCCTCTCTGGTTCCACGCACGTTCTCCAGATGCCGCTGCGATCTATAGGGATGAGAATCCTCTTTTATGTGGACCACCTGCTCTTGCTGGCTCGGTCCAGAGAGGAAGCGACGGTGCAGACCAGAGCTCTGGCTCCACAGCTGACAGAACTGGGTTCTCCATAAAGTGCTAAAAGGTTCTGTTCTCCGTCCCAGCTGCTAGTTTCTCTGGGCTGGAGCTAAACTGGGCCACCACGAGAGCCCAGAGCAGACGCTGTCAGCGCTGCTCCGCCAGGTCACACCTCCACAGAGTGACAGCTCTGTCCGTCATGCGGCTGCTGGGGATGACGTCAGCGGCCCACCTGCTGCTTCCGCTGGCTCTGCTTCATAGGAGGCGCCTGCCTGCAGAGATGCTTCACCCGCCTGCGCAGAGACCCTGTGGCCAGAAGAGGCAGAGGATGACTGCAGTCCCTCCGTCAGTGGGAGCCCACCTGGCCCACTGGGGAAACCCCCCCACTGTGTCAGAGGGAGTTCCCCTCAGCAGACCTACGTCACACGTCCCGGTGTTCACAGACGCTGTCAGGCTGGGAGGAAGGTGTCTGTCCCAGGTAGTGGCAGAGAAGTGGCCAGACAACATGTCCCTCCACATAAAGGTGCTGAAGCTGACTCAGCATTTTGCTCCTCTGCTGCGGGACCAGCAGCTTCTGATCCACACCAACAACAGGCTCACAGCAGCAGCATAAAGGGGGCGTGGCTCAGCTCAGCTGCTGAAGGTGGCCAGACGGCTGCTGTGCTGGAAACGCACCAATCTGCTCTCCATCAGAGCAGTTTACATCCCCGCTGTCCTGAACAGAGGAGCGCACATCATGTCCAGAGGGAGACTGGACCCTCCATCACCACCTGATCTCTCAGATCTGGAGCAGGTTCTGCAGGCCAGCAGTGGACCTGTTCTCCACACCAAAGAACGCTCAGTGTCCGCTGTGGTTCTTCTAGTTAGGAAGACACCAGGAAAAGATGGAGTGTGTTATATAATGCTTAAACATTTAAACTTTACATCTCTGTCATTTTAAAACTGTTTAATCTGATGTGGGAGACGGGGATTATTCCTGCAGCATGGAAACAGCCAGTTATAATTCCTGTGTTGAAGCAGGTAAAAATGCAGCAGAGCCTTCAGACTATAGGCCTATAGCTCTTACATCTCAATTAGGGAAAACTATGGAAAGAATTGTAACAGAATATCATCTTTTCTAAAAAGTAAACATTTATACTGTCCTTTTCAAAGTGGTTTTGATAAAGGGAGAAATACGATGGATGTGGTTCTGTGCCTGGAGTCAGAAGTAAGGAAAGCTCAAAGAAATAAAGAAATAGTGATAGCTGTGTTCTTTGACATAGAAAAGGTGTATGAGATGTTATGGAAAGAGGGATTATTGATTAAATTAGAAAAACTTGGCATAAGTGGTCAGATTTCTAACTGTGCTGCAGGACTGTTGGGAACATCATAAATCTGATTGTAACACCTTTGGATGGATTGGGTACATAAAAGCTCCACATTTGGCTTTGAAGCTTTTATGTCCCCAATACACCTTAAGTTGGTTGCCATCTGCCAATAAAAAACAAAAACAAAAGAAGACGACTTTTGACTTTTAACAAAAAGTTCAAACTTCAATTAAATTAAATTAAATAATTTAGTTAAAAACAAGTGTCATTTACATAAAATACTTAAATAAGGAACTTGTTAAACTGAAGTTCTCCTTTTTCAGACACTTAAAATCTTGTTAAAACCCCACAGCTGCATAAAATCCTCCATGTTCTGCGTGGCTCTGTGGAAGTGAAACTCCAGCCTAATCCTGGCTTTAACGTTGCACTTCCACAGAGCCACAGCATCAAGGTGAGGTCCCCCCTGCAGTCTGTCTCTACGGGACAAATAAATGGCCATCTTTGCCTCACTGATTAAAAAGTTTAAAAGTCTGGCCTTTGGCTTATTACTTTTATTTTGGCACACTCCTCCAATAAATAAAGAAGTTGTAAAAACAGTGCCACAAAGACTAAAAACATTTATTAAAAGGCTAAAAATGGTCTTTAGTCTGTTACAGTCCATAAAAACTATTTTCAGACAGACTGCAGACTGTTTAAAACAGCCCGATGGAGGGGTTCCTGGGGCCCTGGGGGCACTTGGAGCCTGGTGGATCCGGCTCCGGGGTCTGTTGCCCCCATCTGGAAGGAGCTTGAGCCTACGGGTGGCCTACAGCAGCCGCTTGCGGCGCTCTTGGGGAGCTGCGTGTTGACGGACGTGGGTTACTGACCTGGTAGCTGTGCTGTCGCTGGGTGGAGCCGGGGTGGGTCTGGGGGTCTGGGGTCCCTGGGGCGCGCCGCCCTCGGGCGGGGGGTGTGCCGCTTTTGGTGTGGGCCAGCGCGCGCCCGGGTGTCCGCCCATGCACGGGGCCTTGGGTGCACTGGGGGGCCTCGGGGCCTGTTGAGCTGGTAGGGGGGCATGGTCAATAACATCTCCAGGCAGATGCTCTTCTCCTTCATTGGATAGGCACTCTGCTAGTGGGGGGAGGGGGAAGGAGGGAGAGTAGGGACCTACCCAGCCTGGATGTCTACTGTCGAATGTATGGTGAGTTGTTTGAACGTTAGTGTCGTCTTCCAGTGCGGGTTTCGCTTGGGGGGTGGGGTTTGGGATGGCTCATGCGGGCCGGCTGGCCAGGGTCCCCCCCTCTTATTTATCCATCCATCCATTTTCCAAACCGCTTAATCCCTCATGGGGTCGCGGGGGTTGCTGGTGCCTATCTCCAGCGTTCACCGGGCGAGAGGCGGGTACACCCTGGACAGGTCGCCAGCCTGTCGCAGGGCAACACAGAGAGACAAACAACCATTTACGCACACACTCACACCTAAGGACAATTTGGAGAAGCCAATTAACCTAACAGTCATGTTTTTGGACTGTGGGAGTAAGCCGGAGTGCCCGGAGAGAACCCACGCATGCACAGGGAGAACATGCAAACTCCATGCAGAAAGACCCAGGGGTGTACTTGAACCCAGGACCTTCTTGCTGCAAGGCAACAGTGCTACCCACTGCGCCACTGTGCAGCCATTCTCTTATTTATTTATTTATTTATGTATTTATTTATTAATATTATTATTTTATTTATTTATTTATTTAGTTTTTTTGGGGGGGGGGTAAAGCCAGTAGGCTTGGTGGGTGGGCTGGGGGGGGTTGAGGTGTTGGTCCTGGTGGGTGGTTGGCTGGCAGGCCCTGCGGCCTCTCCCTGGCCCCCGGGCTATGGTGGTGCCGCTGGCGAGGCCCCCTTCTCTGGGTGGGGCTTTCGGGGAGCAGGGGTGCCTATTGGAGTAAGTTGGGGAGCTGGCTCCCTGGGATAGCTTCCCAGTCATTTGCTCCCCATCCCCGGACTCCTCCCTCTGCCTGCTCCATCTCGCCGCCACACATGTAGGTCCTGGGGGAGAGGGCGTTACTGGAGGTTGCCACTTTCTGGTGACGCCCCTCTCCCCAATTTTATCATGCATCTTAGACACTTTCACTTCAAACATTTTCACAATTCACACTCATGTAGGCCATGGTAGGGAGGGGGTGGGGGCAAGACGTCTGGGGGGGGCTTATGTTGTGTGAGCCTCACCTCGGACGGCTCCCTTGACCCCCTCTCCCACTTAGACATTGAGGGTTCTGGGCAGTCGCCCGTAGGGGGTGCGCTGGCAACAGCTTACTTCCGGAAGGGGGGTGGGCTGTGCCGTGCATCCCCTTCGGCGCTCCCAGTTTTTAAACGCACTTGAGAACAACATGCAACAACACAACATCTGAGCAGGCGTAGGGAGGATCAGGGTCTTCTGCACACCCCCGTTCTCCGATGGCGGCAAGGAGTCTGGGGCCTGGAGGAGGTGCGGGCCACTGTGTCCGGGGTCTTGGCGGGGGGCTGCAATGGGTAGTCAGCAGCTTGCCAGGTCTGGGGCTGACGCCTCCGCTCCCCCCAGGAGGGGCGGGGGGCAGGGATGGCAAGGGTAAGGTGGGGGAGGGAGGGGGTTTATTAGGTATTTAGGGGGTGAGGGGGGCTCTGGCTGGGTGGCTCATACGGGTCGTGTTGGCCCGCCCGGTCCGGGGGGCGTCTGGTCCGGGGCCGGGGCCCGGGGGTCGGGCACAAGCAGTCATATAGTCGATTTGGGGTGACCCCCCACCTCTGGTCAGTGTTGGATGCAAGTGTTATGTGGGAATGTGTGTACAGCGTCTTTTTTTTTTTTTTTTTATCTGTGTGTGGTGAGTGTGGCACAAGGGAGGGATGGTGTGAATGAGTTTTCCTTTTTTTTTTTTTTTTTTTCCCAGGTATGGGTGTGGTCCGCTCCCTCTCCCAAGAACATGTCAAGTCTCCGCTAGGTGCGGATCCCATCCCCCCATGTCCTGCCCTCCTCCGCTACATTGGCAGGCGCCTTGGCCCTCTGGCGCATTGGTTGGCTTTGGGTTTGGGGCGGGTTCCCGGGCGTGCGCCGGCCCACTCCCGGTGGCCTCTTCGCGGGGCCTGGCCCCCCGGGGGGCGGTCAGGGCCCCCATCGCGGGGGCGGGGCGCCCCTGGGGCCTCTGGCCCCCAGGGCCCATGGCCGGGACCACTTCAGCCGGGCTAGCTGCCGGCGGAGCCCACGGGCTCGTCCCCGCGGCTCTTGAGGGTGTCGGCATTGCGGTGGCTGGGGGATTTCCTCGGGGTCGTCTCTGCTCCTTCCTTGGGGGGGGGGATTGCAGATATCCTGTGTCGGCCCCTCCTGGGCGACCTGCTTTAGGGACCCCTTTGGGTCCTCTGACTCCTGCCTCTGTGCTCGGGGAAGGCGGGCCTTTGGTTCTCCACAAACACTATCAAGCTATTTACTTCTGGATAATATTCACCTAAACTAGTGCACTCTCACATCTCCCACAGGTGCTGGGTCCCAGGTATTAAGTGTTCACTTATATACAGTAATCTTATAATTTATTTATTTATGTTCTTTCACTTTCATTTTTTCAAGTATCACATTACACATGTCAGCTTACATAATAATATATATGATTTAGCAATGGCATCTAGGTGTTATTCGATTGTATCTGTTGCTTTATGTCTGTTGGTTGTGCTGTTCTTTTTGCATCTCTCTTTCCAGGTGACGGAGCAGACGGAGAAGGTTTTATCATTCTCTCCCTTTTATCTCCTCTTTCTTTCACCTCTACTCTTTTTTTTCTTTTCTTTCTCTTTCACTTCTTGTTCTTCCTTTACTCCCCCATTGTAATGTCCATATAATTTGAAATTCTCCTCGCAGGAATCACAATAAAGCTATTTACAAGCATAAATCAAGTGGAGCACTATGGCGAAAGCTGTTCGCTCCACTTGTAAAAGCAAAATCTGTCGAGCTCTATCTGGCATTGAGACATCAATTCCTATTGCCACATTGCTAGACAGGAGACTGGGAAGAAAAAATACATAAATAAAAAAATAAATGAAAAAATAAAACAGCCCGATTAATAACCGATAAAAGGCAAGGCAAGGCAAGGCAAATTTATTTATATAGCACAATTCAGTACAGGGACAATGCAAAGTGCTTTACATGATTAAAATATAGCAAATTAAAACAGAATAAAAGTAAGTAGGAATAAAATGTAGATAGAAATTAGAACAAAGAAGTGGTGATTCAGTTAACTAGAACAGTTGAAGGCAATCCTAAACAAATGTGTTTTTAATCTTGATTTAAAGGAACTCAGGCTTTCCGCACCTTTACAATTTTCTGGAAGTTTGTTCCAGATAAGTGGAGCATAGGAACTAAATGCTGCTTCTCCTTGTTTAGTTCTGGTTCTAGGTATGCAGAGTAGGCTGGAGCCAGAAGACCTTAGTGGTCTGGATGGTTGATACACCGATAACAAGTCTGTGATGTATTTAGGTGCTAAGCCATTCAGGGATTTATAGACTAACAGAAGTATTTTAAAGTCTATTCTCTGAGATACAGGGAGCCAGTGTAAGGACTTTAGAACTGGAGTTATGTGCTCTACTTTCTTAGTCTTGGTGAGGATGCGGGCAGCAGCGTTCTGGATCAGCTGCAGCTGTCTGACCCACTTTTTAGGCAGACCTGTGAAAACACCGTTGCAGTAATCTATTCGACTAAAAATAAACGCATGGATTCGTTTTTCCAGATCCTGCTGAGACATCAGTCCTTTAATCCTAGAAATGTTCTTCAGGTGATAGAAAGCCGACCTTGTAACTGTCTTTAGGTGCTTTTGGAGGTTCAGGTCTGAGTCCATCACTACTCCCAGATTTCGGGCCTGATTGGTGGTTTTTAGCTGAAGCAGCTGGAGCTGTGTGCTAACTTTTGATCTCTCTTCTATTGGTCCAAATGTTATTACTTCTGTTTTGTTTTTATTCAACTGAAGAAAATTTTGGCACATCCACGCATTGATTTCTTCTAGGCATTTATTCAGTGCCTGAACTGGTTCATAGTCACCTGGTGACATGGTGATGTAGAGCTGTGTGTCGTCTGCATAGTTATGGTAGCTGATGTTGTTGTTTTTTATCATCTGAGCAAGAGGGAGCATGTAGATATTGAAAAAGAGGGGACCCAGGATGGACCCTTGGGGAACCCCACATGTGATTTTTGTCATCTCTGATGTAAAGTTACCTACTGATACAAAAAATTCCCTGTCCTTTAAGTAGGATTTAAACCAGTTGAGAGCTGTACCAGAGAGACCAACCCAGTTCTCCAGGCACTTTAACAGAATGGAGTGATCGACAGTATCAAATGCTGCACTGAGGTCCAATAGAACCAGCAAGGTGGTTCTTCCACAGTCTGTATTTATATGGATGTCATTAAAAACCTTGATAAGGGCGGTCTCTGTACTGTGGTGAGCACGGAAGCCAGACTGGAAAATGTCAAAGCGGCTGGTCGTTGTTAAGAAGGTGTTTAATTGTTGAAATACAGCTTTTTCAATAATCTTACTGATAAAGGGGAGGTTTGAGATGGGCCTGTAGTTCTGGAGTAGTAGTTTGTCTAAATTGTTCTTTTTCAGCAGTGGTTTGATAATTGCTGTTTTTAGGGACTGGGGGAAAACACCTGACAGAAGGGACGTGTTTATTATCTGAGTCAACTCAGACGCTATGACAGGTAAAACTTTCTTAAGGAAAACTGTGGGTAGAACATCAAGGCAGCATGAAGAGGAACTTAGCTGCTGAATGATCTGCTCTAAGCTTTTGTGGTTTATTTGGCTGAATTGGGACATTTTGTCAGGATAAGTTCCAGCTGAATACGGCTTTGGTTCTGGAGCTGGTGTGGATGTACAAACTGATCCTCTAATTTTTAGGATTTTTTCAGTAAAGAAGTTAGCAAATTCATTGCAGGCCCTGGTGGAGTGGAGTTCTGAAGCCACGGACACAGGAGGATTTGTTAACCTGTCGACTGTGGAAAATAAGACACGAGCATTATTAATGTTTTTCTTGATGATCTCTGAGAAGAAAGATTCTCTTGCATTTTTCAGTTGTAAGTTATATCTGTAAAGTCTCTCTTTATAGATGTCATAGTGAACCTGGAGTCTGTTCTTTCTCCACCTGCGTTCAGCTTTCCGGCATTCCCTTTTTTCACTTCTAGCTGCTGGAGCATTTCTCCAAGGAGATTTTTTTTTCTTCCCGGAAACAACTTTCACTTTAACTGGAGCAATGCAGTCAATGATGTCTGAGACTTTAGAATGAAAGTTATCTACTAGCTCATCTACTGAGTTGCAGCCCATGGTTGAAGTAGCAGAGTAAGCTTGAATAAAATTTTCTGTGGCATTGTCCTTAAAGGTGCGTTTTCTTACGATGTCCCTTTGGCTAAATGAGTCACTGGAAATGATACATTCAAAGGTAACGGAGAAGGGGACATCAGTTACATTGACCTGTGAAATGTTTAGACCTGGTGATTTAGTCTGTGCCTCATTATTCCAGTGTTCAGTGTTTAGTGCTAAAACCTAATACCACGCATAGATCAGTAGTCCACGTTTACACTGCAAGTTTGCTGGTTCAAATCCCACAGGCTCCTGCCCTGGATCCCTGAGTAAACCCTTAGAGCCAGAATGCTTCGGGGCGCCACCCAGTGGCAGCCCACTGCTCCCTGAGGGACGGGTTAAATGCAGAGGACACATTTTATTGGTTTCCAAAGATGTGCTGAAAAATGCAGATGATTCTTATTTAGTCCAAAGCTCTGAGCTGCCCTCAGGTCTTCAGGATGGCTGATCCACAGCTGAGGGCTGCAGGTGGAGAAAGTCTCCTCATGGTAGGTTTTAGTTCTCACAATGAGCCACCAGACACACAGAGACCCACTGAGAACAACTGAGCCAGGATGATGGAGAACATGTGAGCCCAGCAGCAGAACATGGGACCAATGTTCATTGATCAGGGACTGAAGGAGCAGAACTTTAACCAGACGCCATGTTTCCTTAGAGAAAAGCATCCATGCAGGCTGCTGCTTTAGCTTGAAGATGAATCCAGAACAATGTGAGCTGAAACTCTGTTAAATGATCCATGTTTAGAACATTCTGGCTCTGAGAACCACTGTTCTAGCAGAACCCTGAGCCAGACTAGAAGACAGCAGCATTTTAAACAGACGCCAGAGCCATCAGACTTAAATATCAAGCAGCAGCAAGTGATCATGGATGGATTTATGTTCAAGGAGAGTTTATTGTTGGCTGCTAATCTCCAAGCTCTAGTGCCCCCCCCAACCCTAAGCCCAGAACATCTTCATCACCAGCCGCCACTGCTGAGAACCACACCTTGATCTGGAGCTTCACACGTCATGTTAACATGTTCTGGTTCTGCTGGCTTTAACTCTTTAAATCAGTTCTACTGGATCACATATCAGACATCAGTTCATCATGTTTCTGGAACTTTTACATTCAGGGACATTCATTTCAATTCTACATTTTATCATTTATTTGTTCATGTTTCAGTTTTAACCTGCATCCTGGTGGCTTCAGCTCACATCTTTCATTCTTTATTCAGATTGTGGAGCTGCAGTTTGTCAGAGATCAGTTGGGCGTCTCTGTTCTCTGCTCTGAAGTCCAACCCATCCCATCTGACAGAACTGAACCTGAGTGGAAACAACCTGAAAGATGGTGTAGTGAAGGAGCTCTGTGGTTTCCTCCAGACTCCCATCTGCAAACTACAGACACTGAGGTCAGACTCCATGTTTTAGTTCTGATATGTGTCATATGAAATTTGTGTTGACACTAAACTGCAGACATCTGGCTGATATTCTACTGATCCACACTGAGGATCTTCATGGTAAAGTCTGTATTCTTCTTCACTGCCTTGCTCCAGTTAAAGTTTCTTTCTTTTTCTAACTTCCTGTCAGCATTTATTCAATAATCAGCAGAAAACAATGAGCTGAATTCCAGTTTAGAGTTGCAGCTTTTATCTAGCTTTTATTCAGAATAATACATGTGCCCACATCGCCATCTTACCGGGGATCAAATGAAGGAGTATGGTAAACTCAAAAAGCTAAACACAAAGGCAGAAAATCAAGACAACAAACAGAATGGTCTGTTTCTGAGGCTGAAGGAGAAAAAACGTTTAAAATAGTCTTAAACGGTCAAAGAGGGTGTAAAGTCAAATGAGGAAAAAAAAATGCACTGTGTTTCACACAGACTTAAAAGAGGGACGGACAACAAGGAAGAGAGGGCGGAGAAGAAAGCAAGCCAGACAAAGAGGACGGAAGTTTGGGGGATCAGAGATCAAAAAACACAGCTAATAGGGTAGGGATAGCATTTATCATACCACAGTTTCATATTAAGGTAGGAAAAAGGATTAGTGATGGAGTTTCAGTGTATACAGGAGAAATGCTAGCTTTGCTTTTAGCAGTTCAATGGGTGGAAGAGGTAAGACCATTAAAATCAATCATTTGCTCAGATTCAAGTTCATCATTAATCAGTTTGCAAAATAATCAGTCAGACAGTAGACCTGATATATTAATTGAATACAACAAACGCTTTACAGAATAAATATGATGGGGTTAGTAGTAAATTTTGTTTGGGTTCCGGCACATAATGAGATTAAAGGAAATTAAATGGCAGACAGAATGGCTAAGGAGAGTACAAATAAGGTAAGGGTAGATATTAATGTTAGTTTTGGTATAACAAAAATAAAGGGTATAATTAAACAAAAAGCCAAAGATAGGTGGCAAAAGTTATGGGATGAAGAAAAGAAAGGAAGGTGGCTTTATAAAATACAAAAGAGAATTGGACAAATGAGAATAACAGAAAGGAACAGGAGAGAAGAGATAATTATTTCACGGCTTAGAATTGGACACACTGGATTGAATAGATCATTATTTTTGATAGGGAAACATCAGACAGGGAAATGTGACTGTGGGGAAGATGAGACTGTGGAACATGTAATTTTGAATTGTAATAAATATTGGATTCAGAGAAACAGGTTGACAAGGAAACTTAGTAACATGAAAATGAAACTTGATATTGTTGATTTATTGCGAAAGGAATCAGGAAGCAGAGGATACCAGGTCATATTTGAGTTTTTGAAACAGAGTAGGTTGTATAATAGGATATAGTTTTTTTTATTTTTTTTTTATTTTTTTTAATTTATTTTTTGTCATGCAGTCCACACTCCATACCAGTTGGTGGCGGT
The DNA here is from genome assembly GCF_011125445.2 of Fundulus heteroclitus. Lineage (NCBI taxonomy): Eukaryota > Metazoa > Chordata > Actinopteri > Cyprinodontiformes > Fundulidae > Fundulus > Fundulus heteroclitus. The sequence goes on along the minus strand of NW_023397373.1, from coordinate 914,561 downwards.
AATGCTCACCTAAACATTTTTTGCCAACCGCCAATAAAAATCAAGAAGAAGAAGAAGGGATCAGAGATCCTGACACTTTGTGCAGAGGAGGACAAATCTGTAAGACGAGCAGAGAGGCAGCCGGTTTTTACCTGCTTCTGGACCAATTTGCACATGTCCTGTCATTCACCAAATAGATGGAGGATAAAAGAAGGAAAACTGCGTGGTCCTTTGAGTAAAAACCCTGTTGATAAAAGTGTGCATGAATTTATCCATCCCTTTTCAAGTGGGGAAGCTGCACAGATTAAAAAAGAACTTGACAGTAAAAACCGGCATAAACTACTGAAGAAAAAATCAATAAGCTAATTGAAGGATCTTGCTAAAGAGAAGACAGTTGCTGACATCATTTGTTTCCCTGATCTGTGAACAACTGAGACTGATTCAAAAGATGGCAGAACCAGCTGATGGAAAGTCTGTTGAAGATGGAGAGAACGACAGCAAAGAGGTCGTTGACTCGATTGATCAATAACATAACTCGGATGCATGAAGATATGACTGAAGAGGAATTAAAGGACAGTTTCCACAAGCTCAACATAGAGGCTGGAAAAGTAATGGCAGCAAATGATGATCTGGAAGCAAGTCTCATCGCAGAGGTGGAATCCAGATTGGGTGAAGATGACAAAGCCGCAGTGACTGAACAGCAGAAATCTGATCTGGAAAAAACTGCAAAGGAATGTGAAGCAAAAGTAAGAGAAGTCAAATGCTTAATCCAGGAAACCCTGTGGAGAACCTTTGGAAGGAGTGAACTGTTAATTGCACTTCAAGCAGCAGAATCAGAATGTGAACATGCCGCCACTATCAGACCAGGAGTGGAAAAGGAGGCATACGACTTCACACTCAACCACCTGAAGGAACTCTTAAAGGTTGCAAAAGAAGCTCATTCTCACTGGAAAAGATGGATCCCTCATGGCAGACGGGATGAAATCCAAGATCGGCTGGGAGGATTGGAATTTAGGGTCCCCAAGCTGGTTTCCAGGACAGCAGAGTTCATTCATGCAAAGCTAAAAGAAGATGAAGGAAAAGAGGAGCAAATTGCAATGTTCCGAAATTATTCCTTACCAATCATCAAGCTAAAACCAACATCGCTACCAAAGTTTCTTGGAAACAAACGTGACTTTTATAGATGGAAAAGGGACTGGGAAGCACTTCAAAAACAAGGAGAACCAACCGGTTCAAAGGAGGTGAAAAAAGCGCAACTATTGGACAGTCTAGATGAGAAAATCACAAGAGACCTCCGCTTAATCTCCTATAGCACTCCAGAAGATATTTTTCAAATCATTGAAAACCGCTATGGAAATCAGACAGCTATAGCAATTGAAATTGTGGAAGAGCTACAGAAGATTCCTGCAGTTAGAGGTCACCAGCCAAGAAGAATCGTGGAGTTTATTCAAGCTGTTGAAAAAGCTCTTAAGGATTTAAGTGACCTTGGAAATACTGGCGCCATTAAAAACCCTCTGGTGACAAAGTCAATTGAAATGAAGCTTCCTGAAGTTTTAAAGAAGGAGTGGTTTGTTTATGCAGCTGATAAAAGGAATGCTGTGGTACCAGAGAATCAGTTTGATCACCTCCTTGCATTTCTGAAAGATCAAGAAAATATTTATGAGCAACTAGAGCAACTAAGAGAGGGGGATTCAAATAGAAGAGAGACCCGAATGGAGCAAAGACACGCCAGAACCAAGTCAGTCAAAGCAGTTGATGACTTTGCAAGCTGTGTTGTCTGTGGCGATGGAAAACACAGGAAAAGACTCTACTTTTGCAAACAGTTCAGAACATTAACATTAAATGAGAAAATTGCTGCGGTTAAGAAGGTAGGAGCATGCAGTAAGTGTTTGGAAATACATGAGGACAAATCATACTGCAAACCTGGGTTTTTGTGCAAGAATCAAAGCTGCAGGAGTGGGGACGATCCACATCACTACTATTTATGCCCAAGTGCTGAAGCTAAGAAAAGCAACACAGCCCAGAGGAGGAACCGAATGGGGCCAGAAGAAGACAAAAGTAGCAGAAAGCATACTGAGGATCAAGAAGATTTCTTAAGAAATTGTCTCCCGAGTTGGCCAAACATTGCAGAGATGTATTTTCAAATACTGCCTCTAGGGTTTTTAAGACAACTCAGAATCAGTTAAATCTCCTGATGGATAGTGGAGTGCAGGAACTGCCAGTGTTGATGATGCTTCTTGAAGTTACTGCAAATGCTGGACAAAAGATCGGCACATTAATTGATTTAGCGTCAGACACAAATTACATAACACACAAGGCTGCAAGTAGATTGAATCTCAAAAGTGAGGAGATCACGCTCATTGTCTACGGAGTTGGAGGGATGAAAGTTTGTGTGGAGACAAAACGTTACCTCTTGAAGATTCGTGTGAAAACCTCCAAAGGCACCCTTAAACCTTACCAGCTTGTTTGTTATGGACTTGACAGCATTACAGACATTCATAAGCATGTGAAGGCAAAGCAGCTTCAAAGATTTTTTCCAGATGTACCGCTGGATGAACTTGTAAGACCCAGATAAATAAGCTTACTTATAAGCCACAGAGAAGGTCAGTTGGCACCACAAAGAATTAGAGTTGTGGGGAACCTTGTACTGTGGGATGGGCCCTTAGGAAAGGTGGTTGGAGGAACTCACCCCGAGCTGTTTAAGGAACTTGCCATGAGAGCTCATGCAACCAAAACACATTTTGCAAGGTCAATGAGGACAGCTGCTGTGAGATATGAAGAAGTCATTCATGAAATCCCACAGCATCCGCCATTAGATCATCAGGTCTCCATCCAAGTTAAGGCATCAAAGACTGCAACTACAAGCCGAGATTTCTTGGAGTGGTGGAAATGGGACAGTATTGGCACAGCTTGTGAACCCAAGTGTGGAGGTTGTCGGTTGTGGCAACTGTCAGCCGGGAGGAAAGGCGATGACGCTTGCTGAAGAAAGGGAGCTTGAGGTAGTGAAGGAAGGCCTCACCTACAGTGGAGGAGACAGCCACACAGACGAACCTCACTGGCATGCTAGATACCCATGGTTAGAAGATCCAGCATCCCTGCCAGACAACAGAAATGCTGTCGAAGCTACATTCTTTAGAACAGAGAAACAACTGGCTAAAGAACCTGACTGGAAAGCTGCTTATACTGAACAAGTGCATGACATGCTTCAGCATGGAGCTGCGATTAAATTGTCTGAGGAAGCAATCAACAAATGGAACGGCCCAGTGTGGTATGTAAGCCATCTAATTGCTCCAAATCCGCACTCGGTGACAACTCCTGTAAGACTTGTGTGAAACAGCAGTCAGAAATTTAAAGGAGTAAGTATGAATGACCTGCTGATGAAAGGCCCAGATGTCCTAAACCCGATCCGTGCTGTCCTATTAAGGTTCCGAGAGGGAGCTTATGCTGCATTAGGAGATATAAAGAAAATGTATAACTCTGTTTGGCTGGAAGAAAGAGAAGTTCACCTGCACAGATTTATTTGGCGTGATTCTGAGGATGAGAGACTTGGAGATTATGCAGTTACAAGAGTGAACATTGGAGATAAACCTGCAGGATGCATTGCACAGGTGGCGATGCGAGAAACTGCAAGTTTACCCTCATTTATTCATCTTAAAGAAGAGAGGGAAGTCCTTCAGAATAACAGCTACGTTGATGACATTCTAACGTCCCACAATGACCCAGTCAGGTTAAAGGAAATCACAGAAAATGTGGAGCGCATTCTCAAAGCTGGAGGTTTCAAACTCAAACCATGGGTGTTTTCTGGGCAAAGTGGGAGGAACAACAAGCAGGATGAAGTGAAGGTAAAGACCATGGTACTACCAAACCAAATGCAGGATGAGGACAATAAAGCACTCGGCCTGGGGTACATTGTGGAGGAGGACAAACTTCATGTCATGGTCAGCATAAATTTTTCAAAGAGGAAAAAGAAGATGCGACTTGGGAAAGACCTTCAGTTGGACCAAATCAGAAGTCAAACACCAAACCCTTTGACAAGGCGGGAGCTCCTCAGTCAGGTGTCTGGTCTATACGGTCCAGTTGGTTTGGTAACTCCTGCAAAACAGAAAGGGGCAATCCTAGTGCGGAAAGCTTTCCAAGAGGCAAAGAAAGTGAGTAACCAGGTCAAAGACACCTGGGATTTAGCACTCTCCAGTGACCTTAGAGAAGATGCAATCAAGCTCTTTGAAGAGTACACTCAGCTTAGTAAGATCCAGTTTGGCAGAGCATTGACTCCCTTGCATAACAGCAGTGACCCTTTAGCAATTACGTTTTCAGATGGAAGTGAATATTCTTATGGAGCCGTGTTGTATCTGAGGTGGGGTTCAGCTCAAGATCCAATCATTAGACTGGCGGAATCCAAAGCTAAGCTTACTCCATTGGAACAAAAAGGTGAGGCTGTTAAAGCAGAGATATGTGGAGCTATGTTCGCATCACGATTGAAAAAGTACTTTGAAATGCACAGCCAAATCAAAGTTGAGAAGTGGTATCACCTCATTGATAGCCAAACAGTTCTTGGAGCAATTCAAAGAGAAAGCTATGGTTTTCAATCATTCTTTGCAAATAGGATTGGAGAGATCCAGAGCAACACAAGAATCCAAGATTGGTGGTGGATTCCTGGGAATCAAAACATTGCTGACATCATTACCCGAGGAGCCAGCCCTCAAGATCTTGGTATTGACTCTAAGTGGCAACAAGGCCCAGCATTTCTAAAATCTCCAGTTGAAAAGTGGCCAATTAAATCATCTAAACAACTTGCTATCGATGCAAAAGGAAGCATCACCAAGTTGCAAAAGAAGGCATTCATTGCTGTAACCACAAGGACTGGGATAAAGGGAATCAGAGCTCAAACAAGAATTACCTCAAAATCAAACGGAGGCCTTCTATTAAATAAATAGAAGGCCATCTGTGTCCATACAGAACCTGGTGGGTGTTTGTCGCTTTAGTAGTTTAACACGACTGGTCAAGACAGTTGCCTGGGTTTGGAGAGCGGCAAAGAGATTCATTAGAAAAAATCAAGCTGCAGTTAAACCAAAGTGGGAGGCAGTCTGCTCAACAGGGGTAATTTCTGTGAGAGAACGAGAAGATGCTCTCAGGGACATTTTTCTTGCTGCTCAGATGAGTGCCAACCTTCCCAGCACAACCATAGATAGGTTGGCGGTTTATCAAGAGAAAGAGTCTGGATTATTAGTCTGTGGCGGCAGAGTACAAATCTTTAGAGAGGACAGAGCTGCAGTTCCCATCATACCCCATGATGCCTGGGTGTCAACACTGTTGGAAAGAGAAGCTCATAATGTTGCACATGATGGAGTTGGTGGAACCCTACTAAGGATGAGGAAAAAAGCCTGGGTTGTAAAAGGAAGGAGGATAGCCCAAAAGATTATTGACAGCTGTATGGTCTGCAGGAGAGCTCGGGCTCTGAAGTGTCAGCAGGTGATGGGCGATTTGCCACCTGAGAGGGCTGAGCCTTCGCCTCCTTTTAAGTTCACCAATGAGCTGAATTCCAGTTTAGAGTTGCAGCTTTTATCTAGCTTTTATTCAGAATAATACATGTGCCCACATCGCCATCTTACCGGGGATCAAATGAAGGAGTATGGTAAACTCAAAAAGCTAAACACAAAGGCAGAAAATCAAGACAACAAACAGAATGGTCTGTTTCTGAGGCTGAAGGAGAAAAAACGTTTAAAATAGTCTTAAACGGTCAAAGAGGGTGTGAAGTCAAATGAGGGGGAAAAAAATGCACTGTGTTTCACACGGACTTAAAAGAGGGACGGACAACAAGGAAGAGAGGGCGGAGAAGAAAGCAAGCCAGACAAAGAGGACGGAAGTTTGGGGGATCAGAGATCAAAAAACACAGCTAATAGGGTAGGGATAGCATTTATCATACCACAGTTTCATATTAAGGTAGGAAAAAGGATTAGTGATGGAGTTTCAGTGTATACAGGAGAAATGCTAGCTTTGCTTTTAGCAGTTCAATGGGTGGAAGAGGTAAGACCATTAAAATCAATCATTTGCTCAGATTCAAGTTCATCATTAATCAGTTTGCAAAATAATCAGTCAGACAGTAGACCTGATATATTAATTGAATACAACAAACGCTTTACAGAATAAATATGATGGGGTTAGTAGTAAATTTTGTTTGGGTTCCGGCACATAATGAGATTAAAGGAAATTAAATGGCAGACAGAATGGCTAAGGAGAGTACAAATAAGGTAAGGGTAGATATTAATGTTAGTTTTGGTATAACAAAAATAAAGGGTATAATTAAACAAAAAGCCAAAGATAGGTGGCAAAAGTTATGGGATGAAGAAAAGAAAGGAAGGTGGCTTTATAAAATACAAAAGAGAATTGGACAAATGAGAATAACAGAAAGGAACAGGAGAGAAGAGATAATTATTTCACGGCTTAGAATTGGACACACTGGATTGAATAGATCATTATTTTTGATAGGGAAACATCAGACAGGGAAATGTGACTGTGGGGAAGATGAGACTGTGGAACATGTAATTTTGAATTGTAATAAATATTGGATTCAGAGAAACAGGTTGACAAGGAAACTTAGTAACATGAAAATGAAACTTGATATTGTTGATTTATTGCGAAAGGAATCAGGAAGCAGAGGATACCAGGTCATATTTGAGTTTTTGAAACAGAGTAGGTTGTATAATAGGATATAGTTTTTTTTATTTTTTTTTTATTTTTTTTTATTTATTTTTTGTCATGCAGTCCACACTCCATACCAGTTGGTGGCGGTAATGCTCACCTAAACATTTTTTGCCAACCGCCAATAAAAATCAAGAAGAAGAAGAAGGGATCAGAGATCCTGACACTTTGTGCAGAGGAGGACAAATCTGTAAGACGAGCAGAGAGGCAGCCGGTTTTTACCTGCTTCTGGACCAATTTGCACATGTCCTGTCATTCACCAAATAGATGGAGGATAAAAGAAGGAAAACTGCGTGGTCCTTTGAGTAAAAACCCTGTTGATAAAAGTGTGCATGAATTTATCCATCCCTTTTCAAGTGGGGAAGCTGCACAGATTAAAAAAGAACTTGACAGTAAAAACCGGCATAAACTACTGAAGAAAAAATCAATAAGCTAATTGAAGGATCTTGCTAAAGAGAAGACAGTTGCTGACATCATTTGTTTCCCTGATCTGTGAACAACTGAGACTGATTCAAAAGATGGCAGAACCAGCTGATGGAAAGTCTGTTGAAGATGGAGAGAACGACAGCAAAGAGGTCGTTGACTCGATTGATCAATAACATAACTCGGATGCATGAAGATATGACTGAAGAGGAATTAAAGGACAGTTTCCACAAGCTCAACATAGAGGCTGGAAAAGTAATGGCAGCAAATGATGATCTGGAAGCAAGTCTCATCGCAGAGGTGGAATCCAGATTGGGTGAAGATGACAAAGCCGCAGTGACTGAACAGCAGAAATCTGATCTGGAAAAAACTGCAAAGGAATGTGAAGCAAAAGTAAGAGAAGTCAAATGCTTAATCCAGGAAACCCTGTGGAGAACCTTTGGAAGGAGTGAACTGTTAATTGCACTTCAAGCAGCAGAATCAGAATGTGAACATGCCGCCACTATCAGACCAGGAGTGGAAAAGGAGGCATACGACTTCACACTCAACCACCTGAAGGAACTCTTAAAGGTTGCAAAAGAAGCTCATTCTCACTGGAAAAGATGGATCCCTCATGGCAGACGGGATGAAATCCAAGATCGGCTGGGAGGATTGGAATTTAGGGTCCCCAAGCTGGTTTCCAGGACAGCAGAGTTCATTCATGCAAAGCTAAAAGAAGATGAAGGAAAAGAGGAGCAAATTGCAATGTTCCGAAATTATTCCTTACCAATCATCAAGCTAAAACCAACATCGCTACCAAAGTTTCTTGGAAACAAACGTGACTTTTATAGATGGAAAAGGGACTGGGAAGCACTTCAAAAACAAGGAGAACCAACCGGTTCAAAGGAGGTGAAAAAAGCGCAACTATTGGACAGTCTAGATGAGAAAATCACAAGAGACCTCCGCTTAATCTCCTATAGCACTCCAGAAGATATTTTTCAAATCATTGAAAACCGCTATGGAAATCAGACAGCTATAGCAATTGAAATTGTGGAAGAGCTACAGAAGATTCCTGCAGTTAGAGGTCACCAGCCAAGAAGAATCGTGGAGTTTATTCAAGCTGTTGAAAAAGCTCTTAAGGATTTAAGTGACCTTGGAAATACTGGCGCCATTAAAAACCCTCTGGTGACAAAGTCAATTGAAATGAAGCTTCCTGAAGTTTTAAAGAAGGAGTGGTTTGTTTATGCAGCTGATAAAAGGAATGCTGTGGTACCAGAGAATCAGTTTGATCACCTCCTTGCATTTCTGAAAGATCAAGAAAATATTTATGAGCAACTAGAGCAACTAAGAGAGGGGGATTCAAATAGAAGAGAGACCCGAATGGAGCAAAGACACGCCAGAACCAAGTCAGTCAAAGCAGTTGATGACTTTGCAAGCTGTGTTGTCTGTGGCGATGGAAAACACAGGAAAAGACTCTACTTTTGCAAACAGTTCAGAACATTAACATTAAATGAGAAAATTGCTGCGGTTAAGAAGGTAGGAGCATGCAGTAAGTGTTTGGAAATACATGAGGACAAATCATACTGCAAACCTGGGTTTTTGTGCAAGAATCAAAGCTGCAGGAGTGGGGACGATCCACATCACTACTATTTATGCCCAAGTGCTGAAGCTAAGAAAAGCAACACAGCCCAGAGGAGGAACCGAATGGGGCCAGAAGAAGACAAAAGTAGCAGAAAGCATACTGAGGATCAAGAAGATTTTCTTAAGAAATTGTCTCCCGAGTTGGCCAAACATTGCAGAGATGTATTTTCAAATACTGCCTCTAGGGTTTTTAAGACAACTCAGAATCAGTTAAATCTCCTGATGGATAGTGGAGTGCAGGAACTGCCAGTGTTGATGATGCTTCTTGAAGTTACTGCAAATGCTGGACAAAAGATCGGCACATTAATTGATTTAGCGTCAGACACAAATTACATAACACACAAGGCTGCAAGTAGATTGAATCTCAAAAGTGAGGAGATCACGCTCATTGTCTACGGAGTTGGAGGGATGAAAGTTTGTGTGGAGACAAAACGTTACCTCTTGAAGATTCGTGTGAAAACCTCCAAAGGCACCCTTAAACCTTACCAGCTTGTTTGTTATGGACTTGACAGCATTACAGACATTCATAAGCATGTGAAGGCAAAGCAGCTTCAAAGATTTTTTCCAGATGTACCGCTGGATGAACTTGTAAGACCCAGATAAATAAGCTAACTTATAAGCCACAGAGAAGGTCAGTTGGCACCACAAAGAATTAGAGTTGTGGGGAACCTTGTACTGTGGGATGGGCCCTTAGGAAAGGTGGTTGGAGGAACTCACCCCGAGCTGTTTAAGGAACTTGCCATGAGAGCTCATGCAACCAAAACACATTTTGCAAGGTCAATGAGGACAGCTGCTGTGAGATATGAAGAAGTCATTCATGAAATCCCACAGCATCCGCCATTAGATCATCAGGTCTCCATCCAAGTTAAGGCATCAAAGACTGCAACTACAAGCCGAGATTTCTTGGAGTGGTGGAAATGGGACAGTATTGGCACAGCTTGTGAACCCAAGTGTGGAGGTTGTCGGTGTGGCAACTGTCAGCCGGGAGGAAAGGCGATGACGCTTGCTGAAGAAAGGGAGCTTGAGGTAGTGAAGGAAGGCCTCACCTACAGTGGAGGAGACAGCCACACAGACGAACCTCACTGGCATGCTAGATACCCATGGTTAGAAGATCCAGCATCCCTGCCAGACAACAGAAATGCTGTCGAAGCTACATTCTTTAGAACAGAGAAACAACTGGCTAAAGAACCTGACTGGAAAGCTGCTTATACTGAACAAGTGCATGACATGCTTCAGCATGGAGCTGCGATTAAATTGTCTGAGGAAGCAATCAACAAATGGAACGGCCCAGTGTGGTATGTAAGCCATCTAATTGCTCCAAATCCGCACTCGGTGACAACTCCTGTAAGACTTGTGTGAAACAGCAGTCAGAAATTTAAAGGAGTAAGTATGAATGACCTGCTGATGAAAGGCCCAGATGTCCTAAACCCGATCCGTGCTGTCCTATTAAGGTTCCGAGAGGGAGCTTATGCTGCATTAGGAGATATAAAGAAAATGTATAACTCTGTTTGGCTGGAAGAAAGAGAAGTTCACCTGCACAGATTTATTTGGCGTGATTCTGAGGATGAGAGACTTGGAGATTATGCAGTTACAAGAGTGAACATTGGAGATAAACCTGCAGGATGCATTGCACAGGTGGCGATGCGAGAAACTGCAAGTTTACCCTCATTTATTCATCTTAAAGAAGAGAGGGAAGTCCTTCAGAATAACAGCTACGTTGATGACATTCTAACGTCCCACAATGACCCAGTCAGGTTAAAGGAAATCACAGAAAATGTGGAGCGCATTCTCAAAGCTGGAGGTTTCAAACTCAAACCATGGGTGTTTTCTGGGCAAAGTGGGAGGAACAACAAGCAGGATGAAGTGAAGGTAAAGACCATGGTACTACCAAACCAAATGCAGGATGAGGACAATAAAGCACTCGGCCTGGGGTACATTGTGGAGGAGGACAAACTTCATGTCATGGTCAGCATAAATTTTTCAAAGAGGAAAAAGAAGATGCGACTTGGGAAAGACCTTCAGTTGGACCAAATCAGAAGTCAAACACCAAACCCTTTGACAAGGCGGGAGCTCCTCAGTCAGGTGTCTGGTCTATACGGTCCAGTTGGTTTGGTAACTCCTGCAAAACAGAAAGGGGCAATCCTAGTGCGGAAAGCTTTCCAAGAGGCAAAGAAAGTGAGTAACCAGGTCAAAGACACCTGGGATTTAGCACTCTCCAGTGACCTTAGAGAAGATGCAATCAAGCTCTTTGAAGAGTACACTCAGCTTAGTAAGATCCAGTTTGGCAGAGCATTGACTCCCTTGCATAACAGCAGTGACCCTTTAGCAATTACGTTTTCAGATGGAAGTGAATATTCTTATGGAGCCGTGTTGTATCTGAGGTGGGGTTCAGCTCAAGATCCAATCATTAGACTGGCGGAATCCAAAGCTAAGCTTACTCCATTGGAACAAAAAGGTGAGGCTGTTAAAGCAGAGATATGTGGAGCTATGTTCGCATCACGATTGAAAAAGTACTTTGAAATGCACAGCCAAATCAAAGTTGAGAAGTGGTATCACCTCATTGATAGCCAAACAGTTCTTGGAGCAATTCAAAGAGAAAGCTATGGTTTTCAATCATTCTTTGCAAATAGGATTGGAGAGATCCAGAGCAACACAAGAATCCAAGATTGGTGGTGGATTCCTGGGAATCAAAACATTGCTGACATCATTACCCGAGGAGCCAGCCCTCAAGATCTTGGTATTGACTCTAAGTGGCAACAAGGCCCAGCATTTCTAAAATCTCCAGTTGAAAAGTGGCCAATTAAATCATCTAAACAACTTGCTATCGATGCAAAAGGAAGCATCACCAAGTTGCAAAAGAAGGCATTCATTGCTGTAACCACAAGGACTGGGATAAAGGAATCAGAGCTCAAACAAGAATTACCTCAAAATCAAACGGAGGCCTTCTATTAAATAAATAGAAGGCCATCTGTGTCCATACAGAACCTGGTGGGTGTTTGTCGCTTTAGTAGTTTAACACGACTGGTCAAGACAGTTGCCTGGGTTTGGAGAGCGGCAAAGAGATTCATTAGAAAAAATCAAGCTGCAGTTAAACCAAAGTGGGAGGCAGTCTGCTCAACAGGGGTAATTTCTGTGAGAGAACGAGAAGATGCTCTCAGGGACATTTTTCTTGCTGCTCAGATGAGTGCCAACCTTCCCAGCACAACCATAGATAGGTTGGCGGTTTATCAAGAGAAAGAGTCTGGATTATTAGTCTGTGGCGGCAGAGTACAAATCTTTAGAGAGGACAGAGCTGCAGTTCCCATCATACCCCATGATGCCTGGGTGTCAACACTGTTGGAAAGAGAAGCTCATAATGTTGCACATGATGGAGTTGGTGGAACCCTACTAAGGATGAGGAAAAAAGCCTGGGTTGTAAAAGGAAGGAGGATAGCCCAAAAGATTATTGACAGCTGTATGGTCTGCAGGAGAGCTCGGGCTCTGAAGTGTCAGCAGGTGATGGGCGATTTGCCACCTGAGAGGGCTGAGCCTTCGCCTCCTTTTAAGTTCACCAATGAGCTGAATTCCAGTTTAGAGTTGCAGCTTTTATCTAGCTTTTATTCAGAATAATACATGTGCCCACATCGCCATCTTACCGGGGATCAAATGAAGGAGTATGGTAAACTCAAAAAGCTAAACACAAAGGCAGAAAATCAAGACAACAAACAGAATGGTCTGTTTCTGAGGCTGAAGGAGAAAAAACGTTTAAAATAGTCTTAAACGGTCAAAGAGGGTGTGAAGTCAAATGAGGGGGAAAAAAATGCACTGTGTTTCACACGGACTTAAAAGAGGGACGGACAACAAGGAAGAGAGGGCGGAGAAGAAAGCAAGCCAGACAAAGAGGACGGAAGTTTGGGGGATCAGAGATCAAAAAACACAGCTAATAGGGTAGGGATAGCATTTATCATACCACAGTTTCATATTAAGGTAGGAAAAAGGATTAGTGATGGAGTTTCAGTGTATACAGGAGAAATGCTAGCTTTGCTTTTAGCAGTTCAATGGGTGGAAGAGGTAAGACCATTAAAATCAATCATTTGCTCAGATTCAAGTTCATCATTAATCAGTTTGCAAAATAATCAGTCAGACAGTAGACCTGATATATTAATTGAATACAACAAACGCTTTACAGAATAAATATGATGGGGTTAGTAGTAAATTTTGTTTGGGTTCCGGCACATAATGAGATTAAAGGAAATTAAATGGCAGACAGAATGGCTAAGGAGAGTACAAATAAGGTAAGGGTAGATATTAATGTTAGTTTTGGTATAACAAAAATAAAGGGTATAATTAAACAAAAAGCCAAAGATAGGTGGCAAAAGTTATGGGATGAAGAAAAGAAAGGAAGGTGGCTTTATAAAATACAAAAGAGAATTGGACAAATGAGAATAACAGAAAGGAACAGGAGAGAAGAGATAATTATTTCACGGCTTAGAATTGGACACACTGGATTGAATAGATCATTATTTTTGATAGGGAAACATCAGACAGGGAAATGTGACTGTGGGGAAGATGAGACTGTGGAACATGTAATTTTGAATTGTAATAAATATTGGATTCAGAGAAACAGGTTGACAAGGAAACTTAGTAACATGAAAATGAAACTTGATATTGTTGATTTATTGCGAAAGGAATCAGGAAGCAGAGGATACCAGGTCATATTTGAGTTTTTGAAACAGAGTAGGTTGTATAATAGGATATAGTTTTTTTTATTTTTTTTTTATTTTTTTTAATTTATTTTTTGTCATGCAGTCCACACTCCATACCAGTTGGTGGCGGTAATGCTCACCTAAACATTTTTTGCCAACCGCCAATAAAAATCAAGAAGAAGAAGAAGGGATCAGAGATCCTGACACTTTGTGCAGAGGAGGACAAATCTGTAAGACGAGCAGAGAGGCAGCCGGTTTTTACCTGCTTCTGGACCAATTTGCACATGTCCTGTCATTCACCAAATAGATGGAGGATAAAAGAAGGAAAACTGCGTGGTCCTTTGAGTAAAAACCCTGTTGATAAAAGTGTGCATGAATTTATCCATCCCTTTTCAAGTGGGGAAGCTGCACAGATTAAAAAAGAACTTGACAGTAAAAACCGGCATAAACTACTGAAGAAAAAATCAATAAGCTAATTGAAGGATCTTGCTAAAGAGAAGACAGTTGCTGACATCATTTGTTTCCCTGATCTGTGAACAACTGAGACTGATTCAAAAGATGGCAGAACCAGCTGATGGAAAGTCTGTTGAAGATGGAGAGAACGACAGCAAAGAGGTCGTTGACTCGATTGATCAATAACATAACTCGGATGCATGAAGATATGACTGAAGAGGAATTAAAGGACAGTTTCCACAAGCTCAACATAGAGGCTGGAAAAGTAATGGCAGCAAATGATGATCTGGAAGCAAGTCTCATCGCAGAGGTGGAATCCAGATTGGGTGAAGATGACAAAGCCGCAGTGACTGAACAGCAGAAATCTGATCTGGAAAAAACTGCAAAGGAATGTGAAGCAAAAGTAAGAGAAGTCAAATGCTTAATCCAGGAAACCCTGTGGAGAACCTTTGGAAGGAGTGAACTGTTAATTGCACTTCAAGCAGCAGAATCAGAATGTGAACATGCCGCCACTATCAGACCAGGAGTGGAAAAGGAGGCATACGACTTCACACTCAACCACCTGAAGGAACTCTTAAAGGTTGCAAAAGAAGCTCATTCTCACTGGAAAAGATGGATCCCTCATGGCAGACGGGATGAAATCCAAGATCGGCTGGGAGGATTGGAATTTAGGGTCCCCAAGCTGGTTTCCAGGACAGCAGAGTTCATTCATGCAAAGCTAAAAGAAGATGAAGGAAAAGAGGAGCAAATTGCAATGTTCCGAAATTATTCCTTACCAATCATCAAGCTAAAACCAACATCGCTACCAAAGTTTCTTGGAAACAAACGTGACTTTTATAGATGGAAAAGGGACTGGGAAGCACTTCAAAAACAAGGAGAACCAACCGGTTCAAAGGAGGTGAAAAAAGCGCAACTATTGGACAGTCTAGATGAGAAAATCACAAGAGACCTCCGCTTAATCTCCTATAGCACTCCAGAAGATATTTTTCAAATCATTGAAAACCGCTATGGAAATCAGACAGCTATAGCAATTGAAATTGTGGAAGAGCTACAGAAGATTCCTGCAGTTAGAGGTCACCAGCCAAGAAGAATCGTGGAGTTTATTCAAGCTGTTGAAAAAGCTCTTAAGGATTTAAGTGACCTTGGAAATACTGGCGCCATTAAAAACCCTCTGGTGACAAAGTCAATTGAAATGAAGCTTCCTGAAGTTTTAAAGAAGGAGTGGTTTGTTTATGCAGCTGATAAAAGGAATGCTGTGGTACCAGAGAATCAGTTTGATCACCTCCTTGCATTTCTGAAAGATCAAGAAAATATTTATGAGCAACTAGAGCAACTAAGAGAGGGGGATTCAAATAGAAGAGAGACCCGAATGGAGCAAAGACACGCCAGAACCAAGTCAGTCAAAGCAGTTGATGACTTTGCAAGCTGTGTTGTCTGTGGCGATGGAAAACACAGGAAAAGACTCTACTTTTGCAAACAGTTCAGAACATTAACATTAAATGAGAAAATTGCTGCGGTTAAGAAGGTAGGAGCATGCAGTAAGTGTTTGGAAATACATGAGGACAAATCATACTGCAAACCTGGGTTTTTGTGCAAGAATCAAAGCTGCAGGAGTGGGGACGATCCACATCACTACTATTTATGCCCAAGTGCTGAAGCTAAGAAAAGCAACACAGCCCAGAGGAGGAACCGAATGGGGCCAGAAGAAGACAAAAGTAGCAGAAAGCATACTGAGGATCAAGAAGATTTTCTTAAGAAATTGTCTCCCGAGTTGGCCAAACATTGCAGAGATGTATTTTCAAATACTGCCTCTAGGGTTTTTAAGACAACTCAGAATCAGTTAAATCTCCTGATGGATAGTGGAGTGCAGGAACTGCCAGTGTTGATGATGCTTCTTGAAGTTACTGCAAATGCTGGACAAAAGATCGGCACATTAATTGATTTAGCGTCAGACACAAATTACATAACACACAAGGCTGCAAGTAGATTGAATCTCAAAAGTGAGGAGATCACGCTCATTGTCTACGGAGTTGGAGGGATGAAAGTTTGTGTGGAGACAAAACGTTACCTCTTGAAGATTCGTGTGAAAACCTCCAAAGGCACCCTTAAACCTTACCAGCTTGTTTGTTATGGACTTGACAGCATTACAGACATTCATAAGCATGTGAAGGCAAAGCAGCTTCAAAGATTTTTTCCAGATGTACCGCTGGATGAACTTGTAAGACCCAGATAAATAAGCTTACTTATAAGCCACAGAGAAGGTCAGTTGGCACCACAAAGAATTAGAGTTGTGGGGAACCTTGTACTGTGGGATGGGCCCTTAGGAAAGGTGGTTGGAGGAACTCACCCCGAGCTGTTTAAGGAACTTGCCATGAGAGCTCATGCAACCAAAACACATTTTGCAAGGTCAATGAGGACAGCTGCTGTGAGATATGAAGAAGTCATTCATGAAATCCCACAGCATCCGCCATTAGATCATCAGGTCTCCATCCAAGTTAAGGCATCAAAGACTGCAACTACAAGCCGAGATTTCTTGGAGTGGTGGAAATGGGACAGTATTGGCACAGCTTGTGAACCCAAGTGTGGAGGTTGTCGGTGTGGCAACTGTCAGCCGGGAGGAAAGGCGATGACGCTTGCTGAAGAAAGGGAGCTTGAGGTAGTGAAGGAAGGCCTCACCTACAGTGGAGGAGACAGCCACACAGACGAACCTCACTGGCATGCTAGATACCCATGGTTAGAAGATCCAGCATCCCTGCCAGACAACAGAAATGCTGTCGAAGCTACATTCTTTAGAACAGAGAAACAACTGGCTAAAGAACCTGACTGGAAAGCTGCTTATACTGAACAAGTGCATGACATGCTTCAGCATGGAGCTGCGATTAAATTGTCTGAGGAAGCAATCAACAAATGGAACGGCCCAGTGTGGTATGTAAGCCATCTAATTGCTCCAAATCCGCACTCGGTGACAACTCCTGTAAGACTTGTGTGAAACAGCAGTCAGAAATTTAAAGGAGTAAGTATGAATGACCTGCTGATGAAAGGCCCAGATGTCCTAAACCCGATCCGTGCTGTCCTATTAAGGTTCCGAGAGGGAGCTTATGCTGCATTAGGAGATATAAAGAAAATGTATAACTCTGTTTGGCTGGAAGAAAGAGAAGTTCACCTGCACAGATTTATTTGGCGTGATT
Source organism: Fundulus heteroclitus (assembly GCF_011125445.2). NCBI lineage: Eukaryota > Metazoa > Chordata > Actinopteri > Cyprinodontiformes > Fundulidae > Fundulus > Fundulus heteroclitus. Next base: position 897,514 of record NW_023397373.1, on the reverse strand, counting down.
CTGAGGATGAGAGACTTGGAGATTATGCAGTTACAAGAGTGAACATTGGAGATAAACCTGCAGGATGCATTGCACAGGTGGCGATGCGAGAAACTGCAAGTTTACCCTCATTTATTCATCTTAAAGAAGAGAGGGAAGTCCTTCAGAATAACAGCTACGTTGATGACATTCTAACGTCCCACAATGACCCAGTCAGGTTAAAGGAAATCACAGAAAATGTGGAGCGCATTCTCAAAGCTGGAGGTTTCAAACTCAAACCATGGGTGTTTTCTGGGCAAAGTGGGAGGAACAACAAGCAGGATGAAGTGAAGGTAAAGACCATGGTACTACCAAACCAAATGCAGGATGAGGACAATAAAGCACTCGGCCTGGGGTACATTGTGGAGGAGGACAAACTTCATGTCATGGTCAGCATAAATTTTTCAAAGAGGAAAAAGAAGATGCGACTTGGGAAAGACCTTCAGTTGGACCAAATCAGAAGTCAAACACCAAACCCTTTGACAAGGCGGGAGCTCCTCAGTCAGGTGTCTGGTCTATACGGTCCAGTTGGTTTGGTAACTCCTGCAAAACAGAAAGGGGCAATCCTAGTGCGGAAAGCTTTCCAAGAGGCAAAGAAAGTGAGTAACCAGGTCAAAGACACCTGGGATTTAGCACTCTCCAGTGACCTTAGAGAAGATGCAATCAAGCTCTTTGAAGAGTACACTCAGCTTAGTAAGATCCAGTTTGGCAGAGCATTGACTCCCTTGCATAACAGCAGTGACCCTTTAGCAATTACGTTTTCAGATGGAAGTGAATATTCTTATGGAGCCGTGTTGTATCTGAGGTGGGGTTCAGCTCAAGATCCAATCATTAGACTGGCGGAATCCAAAGCTAAGCTTACTCCATTGGAACAAAAAGGTGAGGCTGTTAAAGCAGAGATATGTGGAGCTATGTTCGCATCACGATTGAAAAAGTACTTTGAAATGCACAGCCAAATCAAAGTTGAGAAGTGGTATCACCTCATTGATAGCCAAACAGTTCTTGGAGCAATTCAAAGAGAAAGCTATGGTTTTCAATCATTCTTTGCAAATAGGATTGGAGAGATCCAGAGCAACACAAGAATCCAAGATTGGTGGTGGATTCCTGGGAATCAAAACATTGCTGACATCATTACCCGAGGAGCCAGCCCTCAAGATCTTGGTATTGACTCTAAGTGGCAACAAGGCCCAGCATTTCTAAAATCTCCAGTTGAAAAGTGGCCAATTAAATCATCTAAACAACTTGCTATCGATGCAAAAGGAAGCATCACCAAGTTGCAAAAGAAGGCATTCATTGCTGTAACCACAAGGACTGGGATAAAGGAATCAGAGCTCAAACAAGAATTACCTCAAAATCAAACGGAGGCCTTCTATTAAATAAATAGAAGGCCATCTGTGTCCATACAGAACCTGGTGGGTGTTTGTCGCTTTAGTAGTTTAACACGACTGGTCAAGACAGTTGCCTGGGTTTGGAGAGCGGCAAAGAGATTCATTAGAAAAAATCAAGCTGCAGTTAAACCAAAGTGGGAGGCAGTCTGCTCAACAGGGGTAATTTCTGTGAGAGAACGAGAAGATGCTCTCAGGGACATTTTTCTTGCTGCTCAGATGAGTGCCAACCTTCCCAGCACAACCATAGATAGGTTGGCGGTTTATCAAGAGAAAGAGTCTGGATTATTAGTCTGTGGCGGCAGAGTACAAATCTTTAGAGAGGACAGAGCTGCAGTTCCCATCATACCCCATGATGCCTGGGTGTCAACACTGTTGGAAAGAGAAGCTCATAATGTTGCACATGATGGAGTTGGTGGAACCCTACTAAGGATGAGGAAAAAAGCCTGGGTTGTAAAAGGAAGGAGGATAGCCCAAAAGATTATTGACAGCTGTATGGTCTGCAGGAGAGCTCGGGCTCTGAAGTGTCAGCAGGTGATGGGCGATTTGCCACCTGAGAGGGCTGAGCCTTCGCCTCCTTTTAAGTTCACCAATGAGCTGAATTCCAGTTTAGAGTTGCAGCTTTTATCTAGCTTTTATTCAGAATAATACATGTGCCCACATCGCCATCTTACCGGGGATCAAATGAAGGAGTATGGTAAACTCAAAAAGCTAAACACAAAGGCAGAAAATCAAGACAACAAACAGAATGGTCTGTTTCTGAGGCTGAAGGAGAAAAAACGTTTAAAATAGTCTTAAACGGTCAAAGAGGGTGTGAAGTCAAATGAGGGGGAAAAAAATGCACTGTGTTTCACACGGACTTAAAAGAGGGACGGACAACAAGGAAGAGAGGGCGGAGAAGAAAGCAAGCCAGACAAAGAGGACGGAAGTTTGGGGGATCAGAGATCCTGGACACTTTGTGCAGAGGAGGACAAATCTGTAAGACGAGCAGAGAGGCAGCCGGTTTTTACATGCTTCTGGACCAATTTGCACATGTCCTGTCATTCACCAAATAAATGGAGGATAAAAGAAGGACAACTGCGTGGTCCTTTGAGTAAAATGATAAAAGTCTGCATGAATTTATCCATCCCTTTTCAAGTGGGGAAGCTGCACAGATTAAAAAAGAACTTGACAGAGGGTGTGTCCTTTGGTAACTGGAATCTGATAAAACTTACTAAATAAATCAACTCACTGGTTGGAAAAGTGAGAAATGTTAAAGTGTTAAGGGATGGATCTTTGCTAATAATTTGTAATGATGTTAAACAAAAAGAAAGGGCTCTGAATATAAAAAGTCCTAGGTGAGAATGTGAGGGAGAGATTGTTAGATAACAGGAAATATGTGTGCAGTTTTATTTTAGGTATTTCTCCTGATGTTGATGATATTAAATCTAATTTATCAGGAGGGAAAGTAGTTGAAGTCAAATGGTTGAAAATAAACAAAATGGAGAAAGGAGTGATAGTTTTTCTATCATGCTAAAGTTTGAAGAGAAAACTCTAGCAGACAAAGTGTTTGTGGGATATATGAGTTATGATGTTAAACCATTTATTCCTCCACCACTGTGGTGCTTTAAATGTCAAAGATGTGGACATGTTTACGGCAGATGTGAGACGATCAATCAATCCATTTGGAGTTATGTTGAAATCTCCACCTAAAACAACCTGATCAGTGGAATATTTTGTTTTCCATAGTTTTATCATCTTTCCGATGTCAGCAAAAAATATACTATTCATCGCTTTATTATTATATCCATATACACTAGGCAGTGGCGGCTGGTGAAAAAAAATCTTGCTGGGGCTGGCCAATAGATTTCCCTGCCTAACCCAGTACATGCATTAAAATTATTATTTTGGTGGTTTTGTCTTATTAATCCTTTTCACAGACTCATGCCAGAGGGTTTACATACATTGTACATGTACGTATATTATTACGAAACGAACGTTTACGTCTTGACTTAAATATATATCCTAATTTTTTATTTATATAATGATTTAAGTAGAACAACAACTAGTGCAAAATTAAGTTGTATTTACCGGAGATGAAGTGTAGACTGCAAATTCTGTCGTGGTATGATGGCACCCACAGACGATTTGATCCTTTTCATTGAAATTATCCATTTCTTTCTTCTTTCTTTGTCCTTCGGTAAACGAAAGAAACGTACATCCGATGATTTGGAATGCCTCTGTGTGCAACTGGCAGCACAACAAGTTGTAGGCATTGTTTAGATTCCAAAAATAAACTAAAAGTACGCTCCAATTCACCCGTTTTGTCACGCTGGTAAGCGAAAACAGTACTGTTTTTGCAGACCACCGTTACCCGGATGTAGCGCGGATGTAGCTCGTGACGTCATGCGTGAAGTGCACCTATCACTGTGCAGCTAGGGCTACGACGCCAGGAGCCCCAAACCCATTAATTTTGGCGATGCTGATAGGCCAAATATTTATAAATCTTCCCTAGCAACAGTATACGATTGGTTATTTCGCTACACTTGTGGGGCTCCTTCAGCGGCAGCCCCACAAGTGTAGAAGAAGAGAAATAATACGTTCTGTTGGTGGAAATGCACTGTTAAATTAGAGTCAATTGGTAGAGTCAATTCGTAGAAGTGTTTTAATAATTCTTATTACATGTAGCCATGTACTATTAAGTAAAAACTGACATTAATAATACTTTTAAAATCTATATATATTTTGACTTTTCCCCTCCACATCTAGGGAGGGCAGCGCCCGAGCACCCCCTATGGGCCAGCTGCCACTGACACTAGGGCTAGACAAAGATTAAAAGTTTTAATGGCGATTAATCTCATGATTTCCCTGCTTAATTGTGATTAATCACATTTTTATACGCAAAAAAACAATAATGAATTCAAAAGTAGTGTATAGCACAATTGTATTTTAAATGTTCTGCCATATGAAAGGAAGTGCCATAACATTTGTTCTGCAAACACTTAACATCAGCATTTTGTTTATACAGTAACAGTTAAATAAAAAACGGCCACAAAATCCTGAGTCACAATCATAACATTAAAACAGGCAATTTCTGAGGTAACAGCAGAAACATTTTTTTATCAGGGAGCAGCATAACCAGTCTAGTACCAAATGTCCCTGTTAGAGTGAGGTGAAGCACAAAAAAAAGTTCACTGCTGGGATTTACTGTGCAGGGAAATAATCTGTAAATATATTGAATTTCCTTTGGAGAGTCTCAATCAAAAAAGAAACAGAAAACACTTTCAGTGGAGTTTGTAGATTCCTAAAACGTGACTTACTCATCTACACTAAGCCAGTGCACTAAGGCACACAAGATTATTCACATTTTCAGATGATAAAGAAGCTCTCTTTTTCTGTACAATATGACCAGCAAGAGAAAATAACCTTTCACAGGGTACAGAGGTTGCAGGTGTGCATAGGGGACCAGCCTGCTGTGTGAGCCTGCATGTTTGGACCACCACTTTAATGGACAAGACTCTGGATTGATTGTGGGCTCTGCTCTGTATCGACGCACACTGTTCTCAATTGAGTCTTCTTCCTGTTCAGAATCAGATTCAGATGAAGCAGCCAATAGGGTTAACCTTGTCTTTGGTGGCTCTGATGTTCTTTCTTCCACAGGTTTCTCTGCAATAACCCTCTGTTCCTTGACTAAGTTGGTGACTGAGGCCCACACCTCACTCCTCTCTCCTCTGGCTATACACTTGAGGTCCTTGAATCTAGGGTCCAATGCAGTAGCAATCTTCAGATATGTAATGTTGGCATTTTCCTTGCGTGTCTCCAAGTCTTTTCTGAATGTAGACTTGAACTTGGCCACGTAGGCAGGGTCATCATTTCAGTCCAAATAAATTGCATTCACTTCTACACCAAACATATCCTACATATTCATGCTGCATTTTACACACACATATTTATCTCTTACACTCAGCCAGAATAGTCAGAAATATGATGTAAAACATACCTGCAAGGCTCCAGTAGCGTTTCCAACCTCTGCAGTTTGTCCATTTCAGCTGTAGTTGGCATGACAATCTTGGTGTTTGTGGTGAGGACATCCCTCAGTGGCTGTTCGTTTCTGCCGATGCTTTTTATCATGTCCAGAGTTGAATTCCATCTGGTTGGAACGTCTTGTGTAAGCGACTCCTTCTTCTGTCCATGTTCAACTTGTTGTTGCTCCAATTCCGCAGCACTCGCTGGACTGTGTTTAAAGTGGTCAACAACTTTTCTGCACTTGGCCAGGACATTGTCAAACGCACTGTTATGCAGGGATACTGTGACGGAACGCTGGAAACTGTGTGCAAAGCAGGGAACATGATCAAAAGGCACATGTCTCGCAGCGGCTATCATGTTTCGTGCACTATCTGTGCTAAGTGTGGTGACTTTATCTGATACATTCCACTGCTGTGCAACTTCAATAAAGTGTCCCGCGCACGTTTCAGCATAATGTCTCTCCTCTGTTTTCATTACCGTTAGAGCATGTGAGTGCAGAGCCCACTGTTCATCAATGTAATGCACTGTGGGGGCGCTGTGGAGCCGCGAATCAAGATAGCAGCTTAAAGTGGATGCTCCGTGTGACCTGCACCAAAACTTCGATAAAACCCAGGATTAGAAATGTAATTTGGATCTGAAGATGTCAAAATCGACCACTCTTAAGGATTGTGATATTTTCACATGAAAACGCGGTTCCCAAAAACAACTAAAACTGATACTTCGGGAACAGATCAAGAAAAAGAAGGTGCCGCTAGCATTGATAGCATGTGTGACCTTAGTACGGTACTAGCTGAGCTTCGGTCGTTACATTCCGAGTTCAGTGGATTTGGAAATAAACTGGACAGCATAGATAACCGTATGGGTGAAATGACAAAGTCCATTGCTTCTCTGGAAAAAAACATAGCAGAGGTGAAGCAAAATGTTGCGGCTAATGCTACTAGACTGGAGGAAGCTGAAAACAGAATCGTGTCAGTGGAGGAACTTTTAGAAGCTAGTACGGCTAGCCTCACCAAAGCACTGAAGCGAATTTCATACTTGGAGACGAAGACCGACGACCTGAAGAACCGAGGCCGAAGGAAGAATCTGCGCCTTTTTGGACTCCAGGAGAGCGCTGAGGGTCAGCGGCCTTTACTGGAGTTTATATGGGAGATGCTGCTGCACTGGCTGGAGATCGATAGATCCTTCATCATTGAGAAGGCCCACTGTACCCTGGCACCTCCGAAGCCGAACCAGCACAGAGCCGTCCTCATTCGTTTCCTGAATTTCCAACATCTGGAATTTGTTTTCCGCTCTACAAAACAACGCAATATTCAATACGATGGGAATAAACTTTTCTTCACTCAAGATCTTTCAGCAGAAACCATCCGACAGCTGTATTAATGTTTTTACTATGGTGTATGGTTCACGGGCACCACTGTTGCTTTTGAAGTGGGTCTCATAGTTCAGCTACTCCTCTTATTAGTGGATTAGCAAAAGCCCCAATTTATCAATCTGAGTAGGGATGGGGGGTTAAGAGTTATGTGTCACTTTCAGGTTTTTTTTCTTTTATTTAGTTACTTATTTTATTTTACTCAAATCTGTGTGTATTTTCCGCTAACTCAGCATCATGTTTTGTTATTAACATAAAAAAAAAAAACAACAACAACGGATGGAACAAGTTAATACTCACATTTCTTACATAAAAATTACAAGTTGGAATGTGAGAGGTCTTCGGAAACAAACTAAACTGAAACAGGTTATAAACAGGATTAAGCAACTTAAATTGAAGATAATCTTTCTTCAAGAAACACATTTAACAAACAGTGAGATAAAATCTGTTAGAAATAGATGGCCGGGCCAGGTGATATATGCATCATATGATAATTATGCAAGAGGTGTAATTATTTTGATCCATAAAAGCATATCATTCCAAATTGTAAGAACAATAAAAGATTCAGCTGGTAGGTATGTAATTGTACAGCGTAACATTTTATCATTTACTTTAAATTTAGTGAGTTTATATGGTCCAAATGAAAATAAGCCAACATTTTTTTGAAGACCTGTTTCTTACTATATCTACTCTTAAAGGACTTTATGTAATCGGGGGAGATTTTAGCTGCACTTTAAACCCAAATATTGACTGATAAATTGGCCCAGATGCTTATAAAAATCAAACTAGAAAATTAAGTCAATATATATTGGATATAAACTTGGTGGAAGTGTGGAGAGAACAAAATCCTGATAAAATAGAATTCTCTTGTCACTCGAGTATACATAAGTCCCACTCACGTATAGACTATTTCCTTGTTTCAAGAGAACTTTTATCAATGATCAAACAATGTCAGTATGACAGCATAGTGATCAGTGATCATGCACCTATCTGATTGAATATTCACATAGAAAACTTGGTGCATAATACACCTCGTTGGCAGTTTTAAGCAAAATGGCTACAAGATCAAAACTTTGTCAGATTGATAGGGGAGAAGATAGATAATTATTTTGAATTAAATACGTATCACACTAGCGCTTCAGTGAGATGGGAAGGATTCAAAGCATATATTCGAGGTGAAATTATTAGCTATATAAGTACGAAAAACAAACAACAAAAGAAGTGAATGGAAATGTTGGATAAACAAATAAAAGTCTTGGAATTAGACTTAAATACCAATGATGACCAAATAAAGCAGAGTGAATAGTTACGTTTGAGAACTGAATATAATAAATTATCTTGTGAAACAGCAGCAAAAACTTTAATGTGGTTAAAACAATCTTATTATGACCAAGGAGCGAAAGCTGGGAAATTATTGGCATGGAGAATTAAGAAAATACAAAGTGAAAGAGCAATTAATAGTATAAAGACCCCCTCTGGTAGGATAACAGTAGATCCAGCTGAAATTAACGATAGCTTTAGGCAATTTTATGTAAATCTATATAAATCGGAGTGCCGCCCCGCTTCGGAAGACCAAGATATGTTCTTAGATCAACTTCAGTTTCAGACACTTACAGAAGAGACAAAAAAGGAATTGGATGCAAATTTAATGATTGAGGAAATTTCACAGGCCATAGAAAGTATCAACAGTGGTAAAGCTCCTGGGCCAGACGGTTTCCCTATTGAATTCTACAAAACTTTTAAAGAAAAACGTATAACCCCGCTCTTCAGTATGTGTGAAGAAGCATTTAGAAGTGAAGTTCTCCCACCTACTCTGAGACATGCAATGATCACACTGATGTTAAAGCCTGGTAAACCCCCTGAGGAGTGCTCCTCATTTAGACCAATCAGTCTGATGGGGGTGGTCACTAAAATACTTAGCAAAGTTCTAGCAAACAGACTGGACCCCTTTGTCTCGTATTTAGCTGATAACGATCAAAATGGCTTTATACCAAAGCGTCAAGGGTTTCACAATATAAGAAGAGTCCTAAATATAATTCATGAGAAATTTGACGCTAAAGATACTGTCTTATTATCACTTGATGCCCGTCAGCCTTTCGATAGAATTGAGTGGTCGTATCTATTTAACGTTCTTCCAAGGTATGGATTTGGTTGCAATTTCCTCAAATGGGTTAAACTTTTGTATACAATTCCTTAAACCAGTGTTTGGACAAATAATTTAGCCTCCAAACCTTTCATATTAGAACGTTCCACTCGCCAGGGTTGTCCATTATCTCCAATGTTATTTGTCTTAGCTATAGAACCCTTGGCAATGATGATAAGAATGCGAACTGATCTATTTGCCGCTCAGTTGGGAAACTAGGAGCATAGATTGGCATTGTATGCTGATGATCTGATAGTTTTTTTGACAAGTTTGTCCACTAGCATCCCAAATTTAATGCAACAAATAGAGTTGTTTGGTGAGTTTTCTGGCTACAAAATAAAGGATTCAAAGTCCTCTATTCTATTTTTGAACAGGGACGAAAGACTGAACCCGGTTATACAGACCCCCTTTATCAATGCAAGAGAGGGATTTGTATACCTTGGTGTTAAGATCACCTCAGACATTAAAACAATTGTATCAGCAAACTATGATCCTCTGGTCAGTGAAGTAAACGAGTCACTGAATAACTGGATGATAATGCCCATATCAATGATTGGCCAAATAAATGTGATTAAAATGAATATTTTACCAAAGTTTTTGTATCTTTTTCAGACAATTCCTCTGCCTCTTCCAAAACAATCTTTTGATGGTTCAAATGGTATTTTCTGTAGATTTATTTGGAATAATAAAAAACCTAGATTAAGACTTTGCTTGTTGTACCTGCCATATGAGAGAGGGGGGTTGCAACTTCCTAATCTTAAATTGTATTATTGATCCACCCAGCTACGTTCAACTATGTTTTACTTTTCAACCGAAACACCCCAAGCATGGATAAAAATTGAACAATTAATAACAAACCTTAGATTAAATCTGTATTTGTATTCCGCAAAACCGAAGCAACTGATAAAAATGACAAAAAATCCCTTTCTGAGAAATACAATTGATGTTTGGTATAGGACCCTGTTATGCCAGAAGCTGTGTGAATATGCTTATTATTATTATTAATTATAATTTGGTATTATAATTTAAATAATAAATTATTCAACTCAAAATTTCACTATAACAAAATATAGTTCAAATGGTGGTGATGTTAGGTTTAAGCTTGTAAGTATTTATACCACTAATGCATTAGTTAATTTGCTGTTATGAACTCATTTATACTGGAATAAATGATCTGGTCAGACTTGTAACCAACAAGGTTTATCCGGCAGGCTGTGAGAACCCCAATGTAACTGCAATTAGAGTTTAAATCCTTATTCCTTATCACCATCCAATGATATTGTCTCTGTATTAATGTCAGATGTTAACTCCAAAGGAGGTTAGCTCTGATTTCTGAATAACCATGCAACTGTGAATTGGATTGAACACAAAACAATGTCTATTCCGCAGTTGTTGGTTTTATTGAACCAAAAGCAATTCCCTGTTACAGTAATTCTCTGATTCAACAACTTTGGAATTCTTACTCACTACTAAAAACTAAACATGCAAAACATATATGTGGAAATAAAAGAACAAAACAAAAATAAACAATGGATTAAAATGAGCGGTTAGCAGATCTTAACTCAACTCACAGTTGTTTAACACCGCCCTCAAAACACCGGCATTTGACGTATCAGCATTGACAGACAGAACAGCTTTGAGAGTCCCACTGGACGCCTTGATGTCTTACAAAAGCTAGTTCAGCTAAGCTCCCTACAGTTCAGTCGTATGACACCCTCCCAAGATGGCTGCTACGATGACGTATGGTCTACCAATTTACGTGATGCGTGAGGGGAGGTCCTAATGACGTAACCACGCTTATGCTGATAGGAGCTTCGAGAGGGCGCGGCTAACTGGGAGTTTAGGCAAAGACCGCAAATTGGGCTCAGACAACAAGATTAAATTTTCTGATAAGGAGAAGCAAAAAGAGAGGGGGGAAGCATGGAAGAAGATGGAAAATAACTGAAACAGTGACCCATGGCGGGGTTATTGATAAACAACAAATCAACACAGCAAAATCAATTATAAAATGCATGCACATACAAAGAAAATATTCAGCAAAATAAACCCAAACTCCGTCTTGGAGTAACAAAAGCATTAACCTACACCTACAAAGTTCCTACATCTGCCCAGGCACTTCTAAACACCTTGTGGATGAAAAAGAAATAAAAAGGGAGAACCCCGTTACTTTGAGGTGATTCCGAGTGAAGTCCCGGTTGGATCCGTGAGCGCTCCGGATCACGCGGCATCCTGAATGCACCGGAGTGGGCAGCAGCAGGGACGGGCGAGGAGGCTCTTTCGTTTCTTCCTCCGGGCTCACAGTCGCTTTGCTCGGCCCAGCAAAAGCGTAGTCCTCTTTCGATCACTGGGAGATAAGGCGGCTTCCAGTATTTGATTAGAGGGAATTAAAAGTACCTTTTAGAGTCGACCTCCTGCTATAATTAATGCAGGGATAAGCTTGCTTCGAAAAATCTCGGTCCAGCGAGAAACTCGAGCACGTGGCGTGTGGGTAATTAATCCACGGAGTACAGCTGTGTGTCTTCTCAGGTTGGTGGTGTGCCAGAGAAAGAAGGCAGATTTTCATGCGTGAACAAGTTTTATCAACTTTGCCTAGCAACGTTATCTCTCTGCTCCGTTGTTAGGGCGGCGGCCATTTTGGGCCGCGTTGCATGATGGGAGTTGGTGGCCATTTTGATCACATTGCATCATGGGAAACGCAGTCCATCATGTCCCGGATTAATGCAGTCTCGTCACGTTTGAACTGGCATTACAACCCATCAATGTATTGGAGATACCCCTCCCATTTCCTCTTTCTCACCCATCTGGGGGAACAGATATTTTAAGACAGGGGCAGCTGATGGAGGTTTCAAAATCTGGGCAAATAAAGGCGTACAGAAACCGGTCAGATCTTTATATGGAGGACAGGCTTCTTACATTTGGGCAGTTATGCTAAATATATAGCATTTCAAAGAAACTGTCATGTTAGAATAGAACGACTCAGAATCAGGGCAACCACGAAGACAAACAGTTTAGTTGAATCTGGTTTATTGATCTGGTTATTGTTTAGAGTGCAGGGTCTCAGGTGTTGGTGGTGTCCGGTTTGACAGTCTGCTGGTCTGCTTGGAGAGGTGAGAGAAAACTGTGAGAAACAGCCTGTGGCTGCTGAGGATGTGGAGGTTGCTAAACTCACTGAGTCGGAGGCTTGCCAAGGACCAGGAGGGGTGATGTCCTGGGTCCGGGTGAAAATCCTGAGATGCTCTCTTGTGCAGATGGCTTGAGGGTGGACAGGCAGGTGAGCTCTAGGAGGAGGGCTTGCACTGGCAGACGATCAGGGAACATTCAGTTGCCCTAGGGTTCCAGGCTTGAGGTTTCTGTGGCGTAGGCGAAAGGTTCTGAAGGAAAAACAACGGAGACACAAATATTAGGTTTTGTTTGCAGAGAACTCGAAACAGGGTAAGTTCGGTCATGTACCACGCTGGAAGCGAGAAAGAACTGACGCCCTCCTCCTGGCCTCTGCTCCTTAAGAAGGGCTCCAATTAGCTGTGATAAGAAGCACCTGCCCGTCACACCCTGCAGAGAAGAGAGAGAGAGAGAAAACCCGGCCCTGCACCCAGGCCTGGAGTGTGACAGCACCCCCCCTTTAACGGACGCCCCCTGGCGGCTGTCCAGTGGAGGAGGCCTCGAAGGCTGAGATGAGGTCTGGATCTAAAATTAATGACCGAGGCACCCAGGATCGTTCCTCAGGACCGTACCCTGCCCAATCCACCAGATACTGGAAGCCACAACCACGACGTCTGGAAGCCACTATCCGACGAACCGTGAAGGCGGGGTGACCATCCACAATCCGGGTGGGTGGAGGGGGTCTGGCAGGCGGGCACAACGGGCTAGAGGTGACGGGTTTAATTTGAGACACATGAAATGTGGGGTGTACACGAAGGTGAGGAGGAAGTTTGAGCCGAACAGCTGTAGGACTGACAATGCGAAGGATCTTAAAGGGACCAAGAAACCTAGGGCCCAGTTTCTTGGACACTGCCTTTAGTGGAAAGTCTTTAGAAGACAACCACACTTCTTGTCCCGGGGAGTAGGTGGGTGCCGGGAGTCGTTTGCGGTCCGCAAACCTTTTGTTGCGAACGGAGGTGCGCTCAAGGGCGGCCTTGGTCCGATCCCAGACTTTCAGCACTGCTGAAAGGTACGACCTGACGGATGGAATGGTAGAGTCAGGGAAGGAGTGAGGGCTGATAGCCCAGGGATGCCTCAAAAGGGGACAAACCAGTAGCTGCAGAAATGTGCGAGTTATGTGCATACTCCACCCATGCAAGGAGCTGGCTCCAGGAGGTGGGGCTGTGGGAGCAGACACAGCGGAGGGTATTCTCCAACTCCTGATTGAGCCTTTCGCACTGGCCATTAGACTGGGGATGGAATCCGGATGTAAGAGAAACCTTAGCCCCCAGGCATTGACAGAAGTTACGCCAGACTTGGGAAGTAAATTGCGGGCCGCGGTCGGAGACAATTTCTACTGGCAGGCCATGGATTCTGAACACATGGTTGAACAACAGTCTGGCGGTCTGGTGAGCAGATGGAAGTTTGGTCAGAGGTATCAGATGGCATGCCTTAGAGAACCTATCAATGATGGTGAGGATGACTGTCTTGTGATTGGATGGAGGTAGACCGGTGACAAAATCCAAGGCTATGTGTGACCAGGGACGGCTAGGTGTGGGTAGAGGCTGCAGAAGGCCCGTAGGCGGTCTGCTGGAACCTTTGTTGCGGGCACAAACAGGACATGCAGAAACAAACTCATAAACGTCCTTGTTTAGGGATGGCCACCAAAAATATCGTCTAATGAGGGCGATTGTGCGAGAGGAGCCAGGGTGACCAGAGAACCTGGAGGAATGCCCCCAGCGAATTACCTGGGAACGGACAGCTGATGGAACATAGAGTCGATGGGGAGGACCGCCTCCAGGGTCAGGTTCGTTCTCCAGCGCCCGTTGAATCTGCCTCTCCAATTCCCAGGTGACAGCCCCGATGATGCAGGGTTTTGGGATGATGGTCTCTGGGTCAGTGGAGTCAGGAGTGGCCGGGAACTGTCGGGACAGTGCGTCTGGTTTAACGTTCTTTGAGCCTGGGCGGTAGGTAATGGTAAAATTAAAACGTGAAAAAAACAGTGCCCAACGGCTCTGACGAGAGTTAAGGCGTTTAGCAGACTGGATGTAGGAAAGGTTTTTATGATCTGTCCAGATAATAATTGGCAACTCCGTCCCCTCCAGCCAGTGGCGCCACTCCTCTGGAGCCAGTTTTATGGCCAGCAGCTCACGATCTCCCACGCCGTAGTTTCTCTCGGCTGGAGAGAAACGCCTAGAAAAGAAAGCGCAGGGATGGAGTTTGCCATCAGAGGCAGACATCTGGGAGAGGATGGCCCCAACTCCTGTATCAGAAGCATCAACCTCCATAGTGAACTGGGCTGACGGATCTGGGTATGTCAGGATGGGGGCTTGTGTGAACCTCTCCTTGAGGAAACGAAAAGCCTGATCAGCTGCAGGGGTCCAAGTGAAGGTTGTCTTGGTGGAAGTGAGGGCCGAAAGGGGTGAGGCAATGACACTAAAGTCCTTGATAAACACTCTATAAAAATTGGCGAAACCAAGGAAACGTTGGAGGTCTCTTCGGGTCTTGGGTGTGGGCCAGTCCTCCACAGCCTTGACTTTGGCTGGATCGGTCTTCACCTGTCCACCCTCAAAGATGAAGCCAAGGAAACTTATGGACTCACGGTGGAACTCACATTTCTCTGCCTTAACAAATAAATGGTTCTCTAGGAGCCGCTGGAGGACCTGGCGTACGTGCTGCTGATGTTGCTTGGGGTCTTTGGAGAAAATGAGGATGTTGTCTAAATAAACAAACACAAAATGATTAATGAAGTCTCTGAGTACATCGTTTATGAGGGCTTGGAAGACGGCTGGGGCGTTTGTTAAACCGAAAGGCATGACCAGGTACTCGAAGTGGCCGATCGGTGTCTTGAAAGCCGTCTTCCATTCATCCCCCTCCCTTATACGGACCAAATGGTAAGCGTTGCGGAGGTCCAACTTGGTGAAGATGGTACAGTTTCAAAGGCTGAAGCCAGAAGGGGTAAGGAGTATTTGTTTTTAATGGTTATCTGATTAAGGCCTTTGTAATCTATGCAAGGACAAAGTGTTTTATCCTTTTTTTGAACAAAGAAAAAACCTGCCCCAACCGGAGAGGACGATGGGCGAATAATGCCCGCTTTCAATGACTCAGCTATATATTTCTCCATGGCTCCCTGTTCCGACTGAGACAGTTTATAAAGACGGGCTGACGGCAGGGGGGCCCCTGGAAGGATATCTATGGAACAGTCATAGGGACGATGAGGTGGAAGGCTTAGAGCTAAGTCTTTGCTAAAATCATGTCTGAGATGAAGATACTCGGGTGGAACTAAGGACAGATCGGGAGGAACCTCAAGGGAGACAGGACCAATCGAACAACGGGGAAGGGCTGACTGGAGACACAACGCCAGACAACTGGAGCTCCATGTTTCTATTCGTGACTCCCTCCAATTAATGTGAGGGTTGTGGGACGCCAACCATGAGTAACCCAAAACAACAGGAGAGTGTTTAGTGGGAAAAACAAAAAAAGAAAGGTTCTGGTGATGATTACCGGAAGAGATAAATTTAAGTGGAAGTGTCTGATGGGTAATGGTGGCTAGGGGACTGCCATCCAAAGCAACAACTGAGACTGGGGATGGTAACAAACGAACAGGTATGTGGAGTCTATTAACTAAGACTGGATCAATAAGGCTTTGCTCAGAGCCTGAATCAATAAGAGCTGAGACCGGATGTTGAGAGTCTTGAAGACAGATAACGGATTGTAAAAGTAATCGGGGAGCGGGGGTCTCAGAACATGCGCCCGCCAGTATCCCCTGGACTACTGGCGGGCCGGATCTTTTGGGCGAATGGGGCAGTCAAAACGAAAATGCCCGGAGGTGCCACAGTAGAGGCACTGTTTAGCCCTCATACGCCTATCTCTCTCTTCCGGGGATAGGTGAGCTCTACCTAGTTGCATGGGCTCTTCCAATGGTTGGCTCTCTGAGAGGGCTGGACGGAAACTGGGATGCGTGACTAAGGCGGGAGGGGTGAGGCGTCGCGCCGGAGGAGGGTCCTGTCCCTGTCTCTCACGGGCTCTTTCACGGAGCCGGTCATCCACCCGAATAGCTAGAGCGATAAGCTCCTCTAGGTCTCGGGGTTTGTCTCGAGTGGCTAGTTCATCTTTTAATTTTTCGGTGAGTCCGTTAAGGAATGCCGCTTTAAGAGCCAGGGCGTCCCAACCTGCCTGAGTAGCCAGGGTTCGAAACTCGACCGCGAAGTCAGCTACCGAGCGACCTCCCTGTTTCAGGGACCACAGTCTCTTAGCAGTTTCCTCCTCGCTTAACGAGGAGGAGAAAGTTCTTTTAAACTGTGCTAAGAAGTCGGCATAACTAAGACTGAGAATGCTTGTTTCGTCGATAAATGACTCCGCCCAACTCAGGGCTCTATCTCTGAGGAGACCGACAATATAAGAAATCTTTCCAGCGTCATCTGGAAAGGACTGAGGGGAGCGACAGAAAACTAAGGAGCACTGCAATAAGAAACCCCTGGATTTATTCAGCTCACCAAAGAAGAGTTCTGGAGTAGGAGCGGACACCCCGATACCAGGGATCGGAGCCGGCGCGATATCAGCGGGAGGTTGGACAACTGGGAGAGAAGAAGAGGTAGGTTGATTCCTGCTTAACTGTCCTCTTAGGTCCTGAATCTCGTGAGTTAGTGAGCTCACGGCTTGAACAAGCTGCGTCTGCTGTTGGCTCATGGTTTGTAATAGAGCCTCATGCTGTCCTAGCAATAACCCCTGATGGGAAACTGCGCTCCGCAGTTGCGCCCCTGAGTCAGACTGGTCAGTTCTTTCTGTCATGTTAGAATAGAACGACTCAGAATCAGGGCAACCACGGAGACAAACAGTTTAGTTGAATCTGGTTTATTGATCTGGTTATTGTTTAGAGTGCAGGGTCTCAGGTGTTGGTGGTGTCTGGTTTGACAGTCTTCTGGTCTGCTTGGAGAGGTGAGAGAAAACTGTGAGAAACAGCCTGTGGCTGCTGAGGATGTGGAGGTTGCTAAACTCACTGAGTCGGAGGCTTGCCAAGGACCAGGAGAGGTGATGTCCTGGGTGAAAATCCTGAGATGCTCACTTGTGCAGATGGCTTGAGGGTGGACAGGCAGGTGAGCTCTAGGAGGAGGGCTTGCACTGGCAGACGATCAGGGAACATTCAGTTGCCCTAGGGTTCCAGGCTTGAGGTTTCTGTGGCGTAGGCGAAAGGTTCTGAAGGAAAAACAACGGAGACACAAATATTAGGTTTTGTTTGCAGAGAACTCGGAACAGGGTAAGTTCGGTCATGTACCACGCTGGAAGCGAGAAAGAACTGACGCCCTCCTCCTGGCCTCTGCTCCTTAAGAAGGGCTCCAATTAGCTGTGATGAGAAGCACCTGCCCGTCACACCCTGCAGAGAAGAGAGAGAGAGAGAAAACCCGGCCCTGCACCCAGGCCTGGAGTGTGACAGAAACACTTTTATAAGTATTTACAAATTAAACATTTTACTATGTCAAAACATAAAACGATTGAATCCAAACCACCGCTTCCATACCATACCATACCATACATAGAGAATATTATGCTAGGAAATTTAGAGAAGAGAGGTCATATTTCTTTATTTTATAGAGCTTTACTAAGGCACGATGAGGAATCCACTGCAGATAAATTGGATGCATGGAGAGCTGACATTCGAGAAGAGATACAAGTAGCGGACTGGGATACTGCATGCGTAAAGACCCGAAAGCAGTCAATCAATACAAGCATGAAACTCTTTCAGTACAAGTGGTTAATGAGAACTTACATAACTCCAGTCAAATTAAATCGCTGGGCACCTAACATCCCGGATATCTGCTGTAAATGTTTGGTTGGAGGGGGTACTCTCTTTCACTGTGTATGGGAGTGTCCAAAGTTACAACAAGATTGGAACTTGGTTACACAAACTTTGTCAGAGATTGTTGGAGTGAATGTACCTGCTGAGGCCAAAATGTGTGTTTTGTTTTATTTAGAGAACTGTGCTTTTAATTCCAGACAGTTAAAATTGATTGACTTTGGACTCCTGCAGGCCAGGAGATTAATATCTCTAATCTGGAAAAAAACGGATATACCATCAAAGCACATGTGGGTAAAGGAGATGGCATCGTGTATGGCTCTGGAGCGACTCACTTATATTGTCAGAGGAGAAGGAGCGAAATTTGAAAAGACATGGTCACCGTTGACTGAGTTTCTGAAACGTTACAAAGAACATTAAGAGAACTGTGCAGAGATTGCTGTTTTTTTTTCTCTCATTGTTCATTATTGTTTATTTGTGTTTGTTTGCTCTGGGGACCAAGTTATTTAATGAGAATCTGTGTTAAGTGTATCACTGTCACTTGCTCTATCTGTTATGTTATAAGATTTAATAAAAATAAATTAAAAAAAAGAATATAATGCACTGTAATTCCAGTAGTCCCCAGTGAGAGCAACAGCGGGTGCACCTTGTAAAGTTGTCGCTTTTGCATTCCTCTCCTTATCATACAAGTCATGTATTCTTGTTGTGATGGTGCGTCCTGAGGGAATCTCATAACTGCCGTCATTTGTTGCAATTCTCAGAATGTTTGGAAGACCGACGTCCTCCACAACACTAATCGGCCTGCAGTCTGTAGCTATCCACTTTGCTATGGCATTTGTTAGCTTCTCTTGCCTTTGTTTATCTATACTCCTCCCACACGCTGCATCTAATATAGTCTGCCTGGCACCACTGTCTGTTTCCTTAAATGTCAACTGTGTGTTTTGCATTTAGGTGATATTTTAGACTCCAAGTACTCCGGTGATAAGACAATTCAACTTTGCAGTGATTACAAAAAACTTTGCTTCTGTCAACTGCGCCGTCTGAAAGAACTTTAAAATGAAAATGGCCATGTAAAAGTGCTGTACTAACCTTGTTGGTTTGTTTATCCGCCAATTTTTTTTCTTTTCCGGTTCCTGTAGGCCTAAGCGCAGCAGCCTTCGGCAACAGACTTTTAGTTTTACCAAATAAATGCCTGGGGGCAACAGACTTTTACACTAATAAAAGAAATAATAAAAACTGCGTTAATACGAGATAAAATAAATGTCGGCGTTAATTGATTGATGACTTAACGTGATAATAACGAGTTAACTTGCCCAGCCTTAATATACACACACCAGACTGAGCTTATTGCCATCAATCTCCACTATTACAGTTACCCAGTGGCCATTGGTATCACTGATATGCTCCAACAAAGAACCTGGTAATTTATGAAACATAATCATAACCCCAGCAGAATGCAAAGTATCATGACTGAAATGAATTTGGTCACCCCATTGAAGTTTCCAGAATTTAGTCTCCTCACTGGATGAATGAGTTTCCTGCAGAATTGTTTTGCCTTTTGCTCTTTGCAATAAGGAAAAGTAGCCTTACTTTTGAGATTATTTTTCAAACCCCTAGCATTGAGTGAATGAAAAGACAACATGAAATAAACGGTAGTTGTGCAAAAACTAAGCTCAGGAACGATGAGCAGGAATGAGATAACTGCCAATAACAACTAAAAGGAATAGTGCAATAACCCTTTAAACAAATGCAGACATAGTATGCCATACCAGTGGCAGTAAAGGAACACAGCGGTGTACTTAGTCAGGGTCCACTATTTAATTATCCATCAAGGAGAAACCTTCCTCCTTCCTTGCCTCCGTATACAAATTCACAGACGGTGAAAAAAAGAACTGGAAGGCTGAAATGGTTTCGAAAGGTTGTTAAACTAGGGACAAAAAACCCAAAGGCACTTTAAAACAGGGGCTAAAGCACAAAAATAGGGTTAAATCTTGGCTAAACAATGACTGTACGCTAGATCCTGCAAAAACACCACCTCTCACTCCACCATTTTGGGACCTCTGTGGACCGAAAAGCTTGGAGAGTATCGTTACCCAACCGGACAACCCCAGATTTACCCAGAATGCACTCTGAGGACCTCTGGGGACGTTGGAGACAAGGACGAGGAGTTTGTGATGGGTGTGGACCCCGCAGGTGGCCTAGTATTGGAGTGGGAGCCGTGACTGTGGGAGGCGAGTTTTTTCCACTGGAGAGGAGGACTAAAAGGAGCAGAGCGTTTCTGTTAGCATTATTATTCATCTGGACCAAGGTTCCTTTTTAGTTTATTATTTGCTCCTTGAGTGAAGCCACCACTGAGTTTGGTCTCCATGTTCACAAGCATAGAAACAGGCCTGCAGCGTAGGGTTAGCTTGGCTTTTACCACCTTTAGCTTTAATTAATAAGCATTTAAGCAAATATTATTGAACTGGGATCTCAGATTGACACCCTGAGGGTTTTTATTTTGCTGTTGTATGCAGAGAAGTGCTTATTGTCTTTATTTAAAGGTCCTAAAGTACATTTATTTTATTCACCTTTTTTATTTTCCCAAATAAGGGGGGGGGGTGTTAACACTTTATAACTTGTGTCAAATGGTGATTTAGTCTGTGCCTCATTATTCCAGTGTGCAGTGTTTAGTGCTAAAACCTAATACCATGCATACATCTGTAGTCCACGTTTGCACTGCAAGTTTGCTGGTTCAAATCCCACAGGCTCCTGCCCTGGGTCCCTGAGCAAGACCCTTAGAGCCAGAATGCTCCGGGGTGCCACCCAGTGGCAGCCCACTGCTCCCTGAGGGACAGGTTAAATGCAGAGGACACATTTCATTGGTTTCCAAAGATGTGCTGAAAAATGCAGATGATTCTTATTTAGTCCAAAGCTCTGAGCTGCCCTTAGGTCTTCAGGAAGGCTGATTCACAGCTGAGGGCCGCAGGTGGAGAAAGTCTCCTCATGGTAGGTTTTAGTTCTCACAATGAGCCACCAGACACACAGAGACCCACTGAGAACAACTGAGCCAGGATGATGGAGAACATGTGAGCCCAGCAGCCGAACATGGGACCAATGATCAGGGACTGAAGGTGCAGAACTTTAACCAGACGCCATGTTTCCTTAGAGAAAAGCCTCCATGCAGGCTGCTGCTTTAGCTTGAAGATGAATCCAGAACAATGTGAGCTGAAACTCTGTTAAATGATCCATGTTTAGAACATTCTGGCTCTGAGAACCACTGTTCTAGCAGAACCCTGAGCCAGACTAGAAGACAGCAGCATTTTAAACAGACGCCAGAGCCATCAGACTTAAATATCAAGCAGCAGCAAGTGATCATGGATGGATTAATGTTCAAGGAGAGTTTATTGTTGGCTGCTAATCTCCAAGCTCTAGTGCCCCCCTAACCCTATGCCCAGAACATCTTCATCACCAGCCGCCACTGCTGAGAACCACACCTTGATCTGGAGCTTCACACGTCATGATAACATGTTCTGGTTCTGCTGGCTTTAACTCTTTAAATCAGTTCTACTGGATCACATATCAGACATCAGTTCATCATGTTTCTGGGACTTTGATCATTTATTTGTTCATGTTTCAGTTTTAACCTGCATCCTGGTGGCTTCAGCTCACATCTTTCATTCTTTATTCAGATTGAGTGACTGCAATTTGTCAGAGATCAGCTGTGATCATCTGGTATCGGCGCTGAAGTCCAACCCGTGCCATCTGACATTACTGGACCTGAGCTCCAACAAAGACCTCAAAGATTGTGGAGTGAAGAAGCTCTGTGGTTTCCTCCAGACTCCCCTCTGCAAACTACAGACACTGAGGTCAGACTCCATGTTTTAGTTCTTATATCTGTTATGTGAAAGTTATGTTGACACTAAACTGCAGACATCTGGCTGATATTCTACTGATCCACACTGAGGATCTTCATGGTAAAGTCTGCTTTCTTCTTTGCTGCTCCAGTTAAAGTTTCTTTCTTTTTCTAACTTCCTGTCAGAATTTATTCAATAATCAGCAGAAAACATGAAACAATGAGCTGAATTGCAGTTTAGCGTTGCAGCTTTTATCCAGAACTGAGGAAGAGGAAGAGAGAAGAAATAAAATCCTGATGTTTCATTTATGTGAAGGTTTTTAATCTCTTTAAACCTTCATCAGGTCAGTTTTTCTCCATTTTCTACAGGATGATTTTAAAATAATTGAATAAGTGGATGTAATTGAGCTGAAAAGCAAAGTTCAGATCTTCTATTGTAATAAATATTTGCTGAGTTTGTTCCTCGACTTGGAGCCAGTTTTTAATGTTGTCTCTCTGTGTAACTGAGTCTGAGCCCTGATCTCAGGTCAGAAGCGGACAGCATTGGGACCCCCGGTGTGTAGAAATGCCCCTCATGTGAAGCGGCTCAGAGGGAATTCAAGCCAGTTTAGAAAAGTGAATTTCAGCTCCTGGGATCTGTGTAACAAGAACCAATCTATAATCCCTGATTGATGCTTTAGCACTTTTAGAAGCTCTGCAAGGATTTTACTGACTAAAACACTCAGACACAACATGTCACAGTAGCAGGTTCTGCTTCTGGGAGCTTCAGCTCCTAAAGTCAGTTTACATGAAATATTCTCCATGACATCATGTTTTTATGGCTGTGGAATCATTAAAATAGTTCATTTATCTGCATTAATCTCCATTTGTTCATAGTTCCTCCACAAAAATTGTTCTTATTAACAGCCGACATCTTTTATGAACTCTTATTTTTCCCCTTAATGTAGAGCGTGGATGTTGGGGTTTACCTTGTGGATGAAATGATGTGTAAAGGCCAGTTTAAGTAGCTGCTTGAGGGCTGCGTAGCTCAGAATAATACATGTGCCCACATCGCCATCTTACCGGGGATCAATTGAAGGAGTATGGTAAACTCAATAAGCTAAACACAAAGGCAAAAAATCAAGACAACAAACAGAATGGTCTGTTTCTGAGGCTGAAGGAGAAACAGTTGTGATGACAGAGTTTAAAATAGTCTTAAACGGTCAAAGAGGGTGTGTTCTTTGGTAAGTGGAATCTGATCAAACTTACTAAAGAATTCAACTCACTGGTTGGAAAAGTGAGAAATATTAAAGTGTTAAGGGATGGATCTTTGCTAATCATTTGTAATGATGTTAAACAAAAAGAAAGGGCTCTGAATATAAAAAGTCCTAGGTGAGAATGTGAGGGGAGAATGTTAGATAACAGGAAATATGTGTGCGGTTTTATTTCAGGTATTTCTCCAGACGGGCCAGTTGATGACATTAACTCTAATTTATCAGGAGGGAAAGTAGTTGAAGTCAATTGGTTGAAAATAAACAAAATGGAGAAA
Source organism: Fundulus heteroclitus (assembly GCF_011125445.2). Lineage (NCBI taxonomy): Eukaryota > Metazoa > Chordata > Actinopteri > Cyprinodontiformes > Fundulidae > Fundulus > Fundulus heteroclitus. Next base: position 874,299 of record NW_023397373.1, on the reverse strand, counting down.
AGAGTGATAGTTTTTCTATCATGCTAAAGTTTGAAGAGAAAACTCTAGCAGACAAAGTGTTTGTGGGATATATGAGTTATGATGTTAAACCATTTATTCCTCCACCACTGTGGTGCTTTAAATGTCAAAGATGTGGACATGTTTACGGCAGAATGCAAGGGGAAAGAGAAGTGTGGGAGATGTGCTGGGGATGATGAGTATGGGAAATGTGAGGAAGGAGCTCCTTTGAAATGTTGTAATGGTGGAGGTGGACATAGTTCAGGTTTCAGGGGATGTGTAGCTAGTAAAAGAGCTGTGGAAGTACAGAAAGTTAAAATCACAACTGGGATCACTAATGCAGAAGCAGCTAAAAAAGTGCCTATTCCACCAATGATGCAGCCAAATAAAGTGACAGGGGTAGAAGAAGGAAGTTCTGATTGTCTGGAATGCAACAAGATTAAAGATGACACTCTACTCATGAAGAAAGAGCATTTGGTTTATTCATAGTGGAGGTTAAAAGTTACACTGCTAAAAGGAAAATGGAAAAAATCTAATTATTGTGAAGGCAGCCTAAAAGTATATTGATTTTAAGAATGCTAGCTGGAAATCAATTAAGGAAAAACTGAATGAGACGCAATCTTCTCTGCCTCAATCATGCAGTGGTGGCCCTTCTTCATGTTAGTTATATTCCAGTGGAATGAAAGAAGTCTCATTATTAATGGTCTAGAGTTTAAGAAATACATTTCTGATCTGATAATTAAGCCTCATCTGATTTAAATTCAGGAAACTTGGCTTAAGCCCCAATTAGATTTTATAATTCCTGGATATACAACAACTAGGAATGATAGAAAGGAAAGACAAGGTGGGGGGGTAACTTTTGTGAAAGATGGTATAAGATATAAAGTAGAATCAATAGGGCAGAATTATGAATCAATAGTTCTTAAGATCTGGACATGAAATGGTCAGATTTCAGTGATTAATCTATATAATTCTAGCAGGAAGTTGACCATTGAAGATCTTAATGAAGTAAATTAACAGCATGAAGGAAAGACTTTATGGTGTGGTGATTTCAGTTCACATCATATTTTATGGGGCAGTCTAAATACAGATGCAGATGGATTGGTCATTGAAGAGTTTCTAGAATTACATTCACTGGTTTGTGTTAATGATGGATGTCCTACTAGATATGATTGTAATAGGAATTCAGAAAGTGTTTTAGATTTAACATTGGTGTCACATGGAATAGCTGGAATTACATCTTGGAGGTGATGAGTGATTCTCATATGGGTAGTGATCATTTTCCTGTTATAATATAAGTTGGTTCTGACGTAGTTAAAGAAGAGGAAGTACTGATTCCAAGATGGAGACTAAGTAGGGCTACTTGGGAATTATTTCACTATTTAGTTAATAACCAGTGGGATAAACTAGATGAAAACTTGTTTTCTGATGTGGAGTTATGTAACTCAAAGATTGTGTCTGTTATTGTTAATACAGCTGAAACTGTGATTACTAAAACAGGGAAGAGGAAATAAAAAGTCTATTCCATGGTGGAATGAGCAATGTAGTATTGCTATAAGGGGATGAAATAAAGCTTTTAAAATGGTAAGGAGATGCCATACTTCTGAGGCATTAATTCAATATAAGAAAGCTCAAGATATAGTTAGGAAGACTGTTAGAGCAGCTAAGAAGGCATGTTGGAGGCAGTATTGTAATTCTATTGGAGGAAAAACCAAGTTATCTGAGGTATGGACAGTTATGAAGAACATTAATGGTGTTAAGAAGAACTGTCAGGGTTCAGTTTTTGCCCTGCATCACCATGGACAGTTCCACCATTCACTCAGCCCAGTTCCACTCTGATCACCTACACCTGTCAGCCTCTAGTCACCCGGGACTCACTTCACCTGCAAGGCTCTCTATATAAGCTCCCTTCAGTCAGCTCTTCCCTGTCGGTTTGCCTTCACTCAAACCTCGTCTGCCAGTCAGTTTTCCAAATCTAACTGCCAGAGTTCCTCTCAGTCTTCACCTTGGTGTGCTCCTTGTCTTCCTCACGTCTGCTGCCTGCTCCCTGCACCTGCCAAGCCTGCCTGCTCTCCAAGTCTGCCAAGCCTCAGCTCTGCCGTCCAGCTCCAGCCATCATCACACACCTGCTGCAGTCTGGTACAGCCTCCGCTTCTCCATTCCATGATTCAACCCTTCAATAAAAACTCTTAAAGTGGCTCTGTGTGTGGCTGAATTCAGGTTCAGCAGTACGTTTTCTGACAGTGTGAACCGGCCAGAATGAACCCGTCACCCACACAGAGCCCGGAGCCCATAGCCACGTCTCTCCTGAGCTTCATGGAGGAACCCATGTTCCTCAACCTGAGGAAAGTATTGGACTTGTTACCCACTGTTAACCTGCCCTGGGTGTGGATGAATACAGCGGAGAGCCTGTGGGACGTGTACAAGGACCAGCTCTCACTGTTGTCCCACCTGGGGATTACCGGTCTAATGGAGGAAACAGAATGGATTAAGCAGACCGCCTCCACCCAGACCTCCGCCCACCAGCCTGTCCACCCCAGCTACTGTCTCTCCGGCTGCTGCAGCTCCTGCTGCTGATAAAGATAAAGGATCTTTGTTGGCTGTGGGGATCAGATTAATCAGACCTTGTTTCATGGTGGGACAGAGATTATTGCTTGAAATGCATTTCAGCAGGGCCTGAAATAATAGTTTTTGTAACTCTTTCCAAAAGAAAGTATAAAAATCCGTAGTTAACCCGTCTAGGCCTGGAGATTTACCCTTTGCCATTTGTTGTAATGCTACGTCAAGCTCTTTGATTCTTAAGTCATCTTCCATAAGATTTTTAAAATCAAGATTAATTTTTCAACAGAATCCTGAATTTCATCGAAAAAAGACTGTCAGTTGGATTCTGAATACTTAGAACAATAAAGATTGCTATAAAAATGTTTAACTGTGGCATGTATTAAATCAAGGTCTTCAGTGACATTACCATTAATAATTAGTTTCTGAATCTTCTTTTTGGACTGTCTCTGCTTCTCAAGACTGAAAACATATGAAGAGTTCTTTTCCCTGTCTTCAATCCACCGAGCCCTGGAGCGAATGAAAGCCCCCCCCCCCCCCCAGCTTTATCTAGAAAAACATCCGGTAGAGATTTGAAAACATCAAGTTGACGATTCAGACGATTAAACTGATTTTAAACATAGAGTTAATATTGACAATAAGTTGGGATTGTTTCTGTCTCCTCAGTTTTTAAGCAATTTTTTCAGTCTGTATTGCTGTAGTCCTGACATTAAATTTAAACCATTCCCACTTAAATAAGGGTGACAGATCCATTACTGAAATATCCTCAATAAGGTTCAGGATTTCTGCACAAAACGTTTTATTATTCAGTAGATTACTGTTAAACTTACAAGATAAAAATGAAGGTGGTTTGGATTTATTTAGAGAGAGAAACAAGGTGACTGAACAATGATCTGTTAGAGGAGCGGCTGAAATTTCACATCTTGAAATATTATTTAACATATTATGAGGGATTAAACAGTAATCTAGCCTAGAGCTCTGACCATTTCCAGAAGGATTTAACCAGGAGGATTGTCTGGTATCAGGATTTCTAATCTTCCAGCAGCCTGTTAAATTTGTATTAGAGGTTAAGTTTACAAAAATATTATTGTACATATGGTGCTGACCCTGGGAGGTGAGACGATCAATCAATCCATTTGGAGTTATGTTGAAATCTCCACCTAAAACAACCTGATCAGTGGAATATTTTGTTTTCCATAGTTTTATCATCTTTCCGATGTCAGCAAAAAATATACTATTCATCGCTTTATTATTATATCCATATACACTAGGCAGTGGCGGCTGGTGAAAAAAAATCTTGCTGGGGCTGGCCAATAGATTTCCCTGCCTAACCCAGTACATGCATTAAAATTATTATTTTGGTGGTTTTGTCTTATTAATCCTTTTCACAGACTCATGCCAGAGGGTTTACATACATTGTACATGTACGTATATTATTACGAAACGAACGTTTACGTCTTGACTTAAATATATATCCTAATTTTTTATTTATATAATGATTTAAGTAGAACAACGACTAGTGCAAAATTAAGTTGTATTTACCGGAGATGAAGTGTAGACTGCAAATTCTGTCGTGGTATGATGGCTCCCACAGACGATTTGATCCTTTTCATTGAAATTATCCATTTCTTTCTTCTTTCTTTGTCCTTCGGTAAACGAAAGAAACGTACATCCGATGATTTGGAATGCCTCTGTGTGCAACTGGCAGCACAACAAGTTGTAGGCATTGTTTAGATTCCAAAAATAAACTAAAAGTACGCTCCAATTCACCCGTTTTGTCACGCTGGTAAGCGAAAACAGTACTGTTTTTGCAGACCACCGTTACCCGGATGTAGCGCGGATGTAGCTCGTGACGTCATGCGTGAAGTGCACCTATCACTGTGCAGCTAGGGCTACGACGCCAGGAGCCCCAAACCCATTAATTTTAGCGATGCTGATAGGCCAAATATTTATAAATCTTCCCTAGCAACAGTATACGATTGGTTATTTCGCTACACTTGTGGGGCTCCTTCAGCGGCAGCCCCACAAGTGTAGAAGAAGAGAAATAATACGTTCTGTTGGTGGAAATGCACTGTTAAATTAGAGTCAATTGGTAGAGTCAATTCGTAGAAGTGTTTTAATAATTCTTATTACATGTAGCCATGTACTATTAAGTAAAAACTGACATTAATAATACTTTTAAAATCTATATATATTTTGACTTTTCCCCTCCACATCTAGGGAGGGCAGCGCCCGAGCACCCCCTATGGGCCAGCTGCCACTGACACTAGGGCTAGACAAAGATTAAAAGTTTTAATGGCGATTAATCTCATGATTTCCCTGCTTAATTGTGATTAATCACATTTTTATACGCAAAAAAACAATAATGAATTCAAAAGTAGTGTATAGCACAATTGTATTTTAAATGTTCTGCCATATGAAAGGAAGTGCCATAACATTTGTTCTGCAAACACTTAACATCAGCATTTTGTTTATACAGTAACAGTTAAATAAAAAACGGCCACAAAATCCTGAGTCACAATCATAACATTAAAACAGGCAATTTCTGAGGTAACAGCAGAAACATTTTTTTATCAGGGAGCAGCATAACCAGTCTAGTACCAAATGTCCCTGTTAGAGTGAGGTGAAGCACAAAAAAAAGTTCACTGCTGGGATTTACTGTGCAGGGAAATAATCTGTAAATATATTGAATTTCCTTTGGAGAGTCTCAATCAAAAAAGAAACAGAAAACACTTTCAGTGGAGTTTGTAGATTCCTAAAACGTGACTTACTCATCTACACTAAGCCAGTGCACTAAGGCACACAAGATTATTCACATTTTCAGATGATAAAGAAGCTCTCTTTTTCTGTACAATATGACCAGCAAGAGAAAATAACCTTTCACAGGGTACAGAGGTTGCAGGTGTGCATAGGGGACCAGCCTGCTGTGTGAGCCTGCATGTTTGGACCACCACTTTAATGGACAAGACTCTGGATTGATTGTGGGCTCTGCTCTGTATCGACGCACACTGTTCTCAATTGAGTCTTCTTCCTGTTCAGAATCAGATTCAGATGAAGCAGCCAATAGGGTTAACCTTGTCTTTGGTGGCTCTGATGTTCTTTCTTCCACAGGTTTCTCTGCAATAACCCTCTGTTCCTTGACTAAGTTGGTGACTGAGGCCCACACCTCACTCCTCTCTCCTCTGGCTATACACTTGAGGTCCTTGAATCTAGGGTCCAATGCAGTAGCAATCTTCAGATATGTAATGTTGGCATTTTCCTTGCGTGTCTCCAAGTCTTTTCTGAATGTAGACTTGAACTTGGCCACGTAGGCAGGGTCATCATTTCAGTCCAAATAAATTGCATTCACTTCTACACCAAACATATCCTACATATTCATGCTGCATTTTACACACACATATTTATCTCTTACACTCAGCCAGAATAGTCAGAAATATGATGTAAAACATACCTGCAAGGCTCCAGTAGCGTTTCCAACCTCTGCAGTTTGTCCATTTCAGCTGTAGTTGGCATGACAATCTTGGTGTTTGTGGTGAGGACATCCCTCAGTGGCTGTTCGTTTCTGCCGATGCTTTTTATCATGTCCAGAGTTGAATTCCATCTGGTTGGAACGTCTTGTGTAAGCGACTCCTTCTTCTGTCCATGTTCAACTTGTTGTTGCTCCAATTCCGCAGCACTCGCTGGACTGTGTTTAAAGTGGTCAACAACTTTTCTGCACTTGGCCAGGACATTGTCAAACGCACTGTTATGCAGGGATACTGTGACGGAACGCTGGAAACTGTGTGCAAAGCAGGGAACATGATCAAAAGGCACATGTCTCGCAGCGGCTATCATGTTTCGTGCACTATCTGTGCTAAGTGTGGTGACTTTATCTGATACATTCCACTGCTGTGCAACTTCAATAAAGTGTCCCGCGCACGTTTCAGCATAATGTCTCTCCTCTGTTTTCATTACCGTTAGAGCATGTGAGTGCAGAGCCCACTGTTCATCAATGTAATGCACTGTGGGGGCGCTGTGGAGCCGCGAATCAAGATAGCAGCTTAAAGTGGATGCTCCGTGTGACCTGCACCAAAACTTCGATAAAACCCAGGATTAGAAATGTAATTTGGATCTGAAGATGTCAAAATCGACCACTCTTAAGGATTGTGATATTTTCACATGAAAACGCGGTTCCCAAAAAACAACTAAAACTGATACTTCGGGAACAGATCAAGAAAAAGAAGGTGCCGCTAGCATTGATAGCATGTGTGACCTTAGTACGGTACTAGCTGAGCTTCGGTCGTTACATTCCGAGTTCAGTGGATTTGGAAATAAACTGGACAGCATAGATAACCGTATGGGTGAAATGACAAAGTCCATTGCTTCTCTGGAAAAAAACATAGCAGAGGTGAAGCAAAATGTTGCGGCTAATGCTACTAGACTGGAGGAAGCTGAAAACAGAATCGTGTCAGTGGAGGAACTTTTAGAAGCTAGTACGGCTAGCCTCACCAAAGCACTGAAGCGAATTTCATACTTGGAGACGAAGACCGACGACCTGAAGAACCGAGGCCGAAGGAAGAATCTGCGCCTTTTTGGACTCCAGGAGAGCGCTGAGGGTCAGCGGCCTTTACTGGAGTTTATATGGGAGATGCTGCTGCACTGGCTGGAGATCGATAGATCCTTCATCATTGAGAAGGCCCACTGTACCCTGGCACCTCCGAAGCCGAACCAGCACAGAGCCATCCTCATTCGTTTCCTAAATTTCCAACATCTGGAATTTGTTTTCCGCTCTACAAAACAACGCAATATTCAATACGATGGGAATAAACTTTTCTTCACTCAAGATCTTTCAGCAGAAACCATCCGACAGCGAGCTGAGTTCGATAACATCGGGAAGGCTTTTTCTGAAAAGGGAATGTTCCGCGGGTTTCAATACAATCCATGCAAAATGAGGATCCTCCACAAGGGGAAGATACAGCTGTTTTCATCTCCGAAGGAAGCTGGGGATTTCCTCCGCACATACGCTGGAGAGAACTGACTGTACTGGTGAGCGGTTCAGTTAATGAACCACAAAATCAGCTGCTTATAACTGATATCTGTTTTTCTCTATCTCAGCTGACACAGTATCCAGTTAATTTTTTGGTGTATGTATAAGTCATAGGTAGCTACGGAGTGACTTTTTTTTTTTTTTTTTTTTCCTTCTCTTATACGGTTTAGTTCTAAATGTTCTTTTAATAAATGCTTTTGTATTTGCTGATTATGTATGTCACGTTAATACAAAATATCTTCGGTTAAACGCCTCTCAGAAGAGGGAATTTATGGCTATTTATGAGTTTGCTGTATTAATGTTTTTACTATGGTGTATGGTTCATGGGCACCACTGTTGCTTTTGAAGTGGGTCTCATAGTTCAGCTACTCCTCTTATTAGTGGATTAGCAAAAGCCCCAATTTATCAATCTGATTGGGGGGGGGGGGGGGGATAAAGGGTTATGTGTCACTTTCAGTTTTTTTTTCTTTTATTTAGTTTCTTATTTTATAATTTAAAATAAATCTTTTTTTAAATCTGTGTGTATTTTCCGCTAACTCAGCATCATGTTTTGTTATTAACATTAAAAAACAAAACAACAACGGATGGGACAAGTTAATACTCACATTTCTTACATAAAAATTACAAGTTGGAATGTGAGAGGTCTTCGGAAACAAACTAAACTGAAACAGGTTATAAACAGGAATAAGCAACTTAAATTGAAGATAATCTTTCTTCAAGAAACACATTTAACAAACAGTGAGATAAAATCTGTTAGAAATAGATGGCCGGGCCAGGTGATATATGCATCATATGATAATTATGCAAGAGGTGTAATTATTTTGATCCATAAAAGCATATCATTCCAAATTGTAAGAACAATAAAAGATTCAGCTGGTAGGTATGTAATTGTACAGCGTAACATTTTATCATTTACTTTAAATTTAGTGAGTTTATATGGTCCAAATGAAAATAAGCCAACATTTTTTTGAAGACCTGTTTCTTACTATATCTACTCTTAAAGGATTTTATGTAATCGGGGGAGATTTTAACTGCACTTTAAACCCAAATATTGACTAATAAATAAGCCGTTTAGAGGTGAATAGTAATAGGCGCCTCCATGCATTTGCATGGGAGGCAGTGCTGTGCGAAGCACAGCACTGCCTCCTCAATGCAAATGCTATGGCAGGCGCCTAACTAGAAAAATTTCTGAAGCAATTTAGCAAGGCGCCTGCCTCTTGGTGCGTAAAGTACCGTCAAAAATACTAACAGGAAGTAACACTGCGAATTTCAGGTTCCTACGGTCTTCACAGCCCTCGCAGCGGCCATTGAAAGGTGCCATGTTAAGTCAATGGACCTCCTAGGAGCCTCTTGCAGCAGCGTTGTCATGGAGACTCACTGACAGCTGTGGCCCTCTCTGTCTGTAAAGGCAGAAGAACCCTGGCTAAGCAGAAGTTGATAGGACCTTCCTAAAGCTACTTCCGGTTAGCAAAATGCTAACCGTTAGCCGCTAGCATGGTTGTGTTCAGTATCACCGGGTGATGTTACTCTGTTAGTTTGGTTGAAATCCTGTAATGAGAAGTGCCTAAAAAGGGAGAAAATCCTAAAATTCACCAAATCTGTCAAGCAGAAGTTTGTACAAGCTTCCTAGAGCTACTTCCGGTTAGCAACATGCTAACCGTTAGCCGCTAGCATGATTGTGTTCAATATCACCGGGTGATTGTACTCTGTCAGTTTGGTCCAAATCCTGTACTGGGAAGTGCCTCAAAATGGGGTGCCAATACTTAATGTCACCAAACGTGACCAAAGTTCATGGGTCAGATTGGCCTCCTTTAGCAACTCAGCCTCACCACATCTGGGCCCAGAACTCAACATTTGACCAAAATGGTCAGTAGCGCCATTTCCCACAGGTGGGTGGTGCTGTATTGGCCAATTGGGTCGTGTCTGGTCATCATGCCAGGTCCTGTTGGAAGCAAAGGCCCAATAGGAGAGCATGTGAAATCCAAAATGGGACAGAAAAGTGACATATCGCTGAAAGTCACTTGAAAATTTTAAAATGTCAAGAGGAAGTGACTGTGCGAATTTTAGATTCCTACATTAATCAGAGCAACTGCAGTGAGCGTCGAAAGTTGCCATTCTATCTCAATGGAGCCTCTTCCTCTGGCCCTCAGAGTTCCGTCATCATGGAAACTCACTGACACAGCTGCAGCGGGCCAGTCTACAGAAGTGCAGACACTTACCATCAGAGTCTGCCTATTGGGTTATAATGGAGAACTTTGCCTCGAACAACGCTACCTACCTCCTGATCCGTAAATGGTAGAGATGTAATTTTTTCTGCGTTTAGTTCGTAACGGCTAGGGGAAGAAGACAAGCTATCGTTTTTTGCTGGAAAAAGTTTAATAAAGGCGTAAAAAATTATGATATAAAGGAGATTTTTATGTAATTTCAGAAATCCTCTAAAAACGGTCCCGAACAAATCGCTGTAGCTCAAAAAGTATAAGAGATATCAAAATAATTCTTTCACCATGAGTATCAGCAGGCTTTTGAGGACCATGAAGCTCATTTTTATGTTTGTACAAAAATCGGTGTAGACACAGCGACAATGTAAATAAGTGGTTGATGTGGGAAAATGCAGCTCCAAAGCGTTCCCGAATCCTGACAAAAATACCTACGTTTTGATGTATAATTTGTCTACGTACAGTGAAAATTGAGCGAGTTAGCTCAAGTTGTTCGGAGTTTTGAAATCTTTAAAAAAGCTAGAGTGGGCCACTCTGGCGGTTGGAGAATTCTGTCATTGACTTTCATTGTAAACGATGATTTCGTTGATTTTTGGACATGAGCTTTGAGGAGTAACTGTGAAAAGACGATAAAAGATATCCACATCCCGTTTTCACTTCTGAGTAGTTCACAGATATACCTATACACTGGAAGTTAAACGGTGTTCGTAGGTGAAAGCATGACGACACAGTACAGCGTTGAAAATGGTCAATTTCAGGCTTTTTTTCTACCCGACTCCATTCATTCCTGTGGGGGTTTTTTTCGTTAATTTTGTTGCCATGGTAACTCGAAACCCCAATAAAAATAAAAGCACACTATTGCCGACCGAACTGCATGTTTTGATACCTATATTGTTGGGGTGCACGCTACGGTTCGGGCCGCGTTAACGCAAAAATTAAGAATATTAATAATAAAGAAGTCAGTTTAGAGGTGAATAGTAATAGGCCCTGCCCATGCATTTGCATTGGGAGGCAGTGCTGTGCGAAGCACAGTACTGCCTCCTCATTGCACATGCAAGGCAGGTGTCTAATAATAATAAACAGTCCGTTTAGAGGTGCATAGTAATAGGTGCCTCCATGCATTTGCATGCTCCTCATTGCACATGCAAGGCAGGCGCCTAAAGAGTCCATTTAGAGGTGAATAATAATAGGCCCTGCCCTTGCATGTGCAATGAGGAGGAAGTGCCCTGCCCATGCATTTGCATTGGGTGGCAGTGCTGTGCACCACCTCTCACTCCGCCATTTTGGGACCTCCATGGACCTAGAAGCTTGGAGAATATCGTTACACAACGGGACAACCACAGATTTGCTCAGAATGCACTCTGAGGACCTCTGGGGATGTTGGATACAAGATCGAGGAGTTTGTAATGGATGTGGACCCCGCAGGTGGCCTAGTATTGGAGTGGGAGCCGTGACTGTGGGAGGCGAGTTTTTTCCACTGGAGAGGAGGACTAAAGGGAGCAGAGCGTTTCTGTTAGCATTATTATTCATCTGGACCAAGGTTCCTTTTTAGTTTATTATTTGCTCTTTGAGAGAAGCCACCACTGAGTTTGGTCTCCATGTTCACAAGCATAGAAACAGGCCTGCAGCGTAGGGTTAGCTTTGCTTTTACTGCCTTTAGCTTTAATTAATAAGCATTTAGGCAAATATTATTGAACTGGGATCTCAGATTGACACCCTGAAGGTTTTTATTTTGCTGTTGTATGCAGAGAAGTGCTTGTTGTCTTTATTTAAAGGTCCTAAAGTACATTTATTTTATTTTCCCAAATAAGGGGGGGGGGGTGTTAACACTTTATAACTTGTGTCAAATGGTGATTCAGTCTGTGCCTCATTATTCCAGTGTGCAGTGTTTAGTGCTAAACCTAATACAATGCAAACATCTGTAGTCCATGTTTGCACTGCAAGTTTGCTGGTTCAAATCCCACAGGCTCCTTCCCTGGGTCCCTGAGCAAGACCCTTAGAGCCAGAATACTCCGGGGCGCCACCCAGTGGCGGCCCACTGCTCCCTGAGGGACGGGTTAAATGCAGAGGACACATTTCATTGGTTTCAAAAGATGTGCTGAAAAATGCAGATGATTCTTATTTAGGCAAAGCTCTGAGCTGCCCTCAGGTCTTCAGGAAGGCTGATCCACAGCTGAGGGCCGCAGGTGGAGAAAGTCTCCTCATGGTAGGTTTTAGTTCTCCCAATGAGCCTCAAGACACACAGAGACCCACTGAGAACAACTGAGCCAGTATGATGGAGAACATGTGAGCCCAGCAGCAGAATATGGGACCAATGTTCGGTGATCAGGGACTGAAGGAGCAGAACTTTAAACAGACGCCATGTTTCCTTAGAGAAAAGCCTCCATGCAGGCTGCTGCTTTAGCTTGAAGATGAATCCAGAACAATGTGAGCTGAAACTCTGTTAAATGATCGCCAGAGCCTTCAGACTTAAATTTCCAGCAGCACCAAGTGATCATGGATGGATTTATGTTCAAGTAGAGTTTATTGTTGGCTGGTAATATCCAAGCTCTAGTGCCCTCCCCCAACCCTAACCCCAGAACATCTTCATCACCAGCCGCCACTGCTGAGAACCACACCTTGATCTGGACCTTCACACATCATGATAACATGTTCTGGTTCTGCTGGCTTTAACTCTTTAAATCAGTTCTACTGGATCACATATCAGACATCAGTTCATCATGTTTCTGGGACTTTTACATTGAGTGACATTCATTTTCTACATTTGATCATTTATTTGTTCATGTTTCAGTTTTAACCTGCATCCTGGTGGCTTCAGCTCACATCTTTCATTCTTTATTCAGATTGAGTGACTGCAATTTGTCAGAGATCAGCTGTGATCATCTGGTATCGGCGCTGAAGTCCAACCCGTCCCCTCTGACAGAACTGGACCTGAGCTCCAACAACAACCTGAAAGATGGTGGAGTGAAGGTGCTCTGTGGTTTCCTCCAGACTCCCCCCTGCAAACTACAGACACTGAGGTCAGACTCCATGTTTTAGTTCTGATATCTGTTATGTGAAAGTTGTGTTGACACTAAACTGCAGACATCTGGCTGATATTCTACTGATCCACACTGAGAATCTTCATGGTAAAGTCTGCTTTCTTCTTCTCTGCTTTGCTCCACTTAAAGTTTCTTTCTTTTCTAACTTCCTGTCAGGATTTATTAAATAATCAGCAGAAAACATGAAACAATGAGCTGGATTTCAGTTTAGAGTTGCAGCTTTTATCCAGAACTGAGAAAAAGGAAGAGAGAAGAAATAAAATCCTGATGTTTCATTTATTTGAAAGTTTTTAATCTCTTTAAACTTTCATCAGGTCAGTTTTTCTCCATTTTCTACAGGATGATTTTAAAATAATTGGATAAGTGGATGTAATTCAGCTGAAAACCAAAGTTCAGATCTTCTATTGTAATAAATCTTTGCTGAGTTCATTCCTGGACTTGGAGCCAGTTTTTAATGTCTCTCTGTGTAACTGAGTCTGAGCCCTAATCTCAGGTCAGAAGCGGACAGCATTACGACCCCCAGCGTGTATAAATGCCCCTCATGTGAATTGGCTCAGAGGGGATTCAAGCCAGTTTAGAAAAGTGAATTTCAGCTCCTGGAATCTGTCTGACAGGAACAAATCTATAATCCCTGATTGATGCTTCAGCACTTTTAGAAGCTCTGCAAGGATTTTACTGACTAAAACACTCAGACACAACATGTCACAGTAGCAGGTTCTGCTTCTGGGAGCTTCAGCTCCTAAAGTCAGTTTACATGAAATATTCTCCATCACATCATGTTTTTATGGCCGTGGAATCATTAAAATAGTTCATTTATCTGCATTAATCTCCATTTGTTCATATTTGCTCCACAGTTGCTGCTGACTTGTTTGTTTTCTGTGAAATGTGAATAATAATTTGGCTGCAGAAGCTGAGTTTGTATTGATGGAGCTGCTGGTGGAGCTGACAGAGGTGAAGAGCTGAAGTCAGCAGGGCTGTCATTTAGAAAGCTTGCTGACACTAAATGGAGCTGAAATGTGCGTATGCCACTTTCCACCAGAAGTTAGGATCTCTAAAAATTAACTTGAGGGGAAAATGTGTGGTCCTCATGCCAGTTCCGACCCAGGCGTACGCTCATTTTGAAGATGGGGAAACTGGAGACGCAGATGGTGAAGTGGTGAATTTCAACCAACCTGCACGAGGATTCCTCTCAGACGTTCACTTTCACTCCATATCAGACTTTAATCAGAGATCATCTTGATCAGAAGCATTGAAACCTCAGTATTATTCATTCTGCTGCTGGTGACTCTTAAATCCATCTGGGACATTTCAGATAAATCTAAATGCCCATAAGCCATCTTAAATCTTAAATCAAAGTCTGCTAACATCTTCTCTGGGTTTTCTACCTTCACATTCCTCTCTCCAATCATCACTAGGGTGACGTGTTGCACAGATTTTTGTGACCAGGTGAGCAGCAATCACTTTAATTGCTGCAAACAGTCAAACACACTCGTGCGTAATGCTGCTGGCTGGATGCATTGGCACTGCTGGAGGACCGTGCAGATGGAGAATTGAGGAAACACGCTTTCAGGGATCAAAGATTTCCTGGCCAATAATGAGGACTGGACAATATCCTGCTTCTGACTCCCAGCATGCATTGTGCTGTTCCCCACAGGGGAAAGTGGGTCCACCTTCCTGTGAGGAGCTGAAAGGCAGCTCTCCAACCCCCAGAGAGCAGAGAAGGAGGCTTTCTGCTCACACCCAGGCAGTGCTCACCTGTTTTGTTTTTTGTTTTTTTTGGGGGGGGGGGGGTTAATAATGGGAGGGAAACCTCTCTCCTCTGAATGTGGATCTGAACCCACAGCCACAGGGGAATTTCAACACGGAGCACAGCGTTGTTTACTTTTTTACAACTTATTTTAACAGCTTATTAACAACTTCTTTTATGTGGACAATATCTGAGCTTTTACCTCTGATTTCCACATTTAATAAACGCCTCTCTGGGAAATTTTCCGAACGTTTCTTTGCTTTTTCTCCGTGGCTGCCACGTCACCATGATGAAAAAATTATCAGCTGACACATTTTCTACACATTAACATTCATGAGGTGCTTTGCATCGAGCGTTTCTGCTTGAATCTGGGCGTGTAGAGGGCAGAACCTGAGCCAGAACCTGGTTCCAAATGTATCGCTACAGCTGGGATCTAGAAAGGAAAATGGCTGCTGTGCCTGAGCATGGTTTCATTCATCTAAATATTTTTACCGTCCTCCATTTTCTTTTTCTTGGCGTTCACTTTTAGTACGGAGTCCACACAAAGTTTCTAAATGAGAGCCAGGACTGTAAAAACTGCTAAACAAGTTTTAACTATTGAAAGTTCTTATATTGTTGATTGTTGAAGAGCTGAAGTCAGCAGGTCTTTATTGAAGCAGCAGCCTGTTGTCATTAATATTAATGAGAGTTCTTTAACTGGTTCTGTTGGACTGTTAGAACCTGCATCCTGGTGGCTTCAGCTCACATCTTTAATTCTTTATTCAGATTGATAGGCTGCAGTTTGTCAAAGATCAGCTGTGATCATCTGGTATCGGCGCTGAAGTCCAACCCGTCCCATCTGACAGAACTGGACCTGAGGTTTAACAACCTGAAGGAGTCAGATTTTCAGCAGCTGCAGGATCTTGTAGAGAGTCCAGACTACAAACTGAAAACTCTGTAAGTAGATGGTTGGAGTGAGTCCAGCTGCTGTCAGCAGAACTGTTCTGAACCCAGTTGGTACCAAAGCAAAGGTCCAGTGTTTCCAGTAAAGCTGCAGCTTCTCAGTGGGAGGAGAATGGTGACAGGCTTCCTGATTGGACAGAAAGACAACAATGAGCCAATCAGAGGAGCCAGCAGCTTGTTGTGTTCCTATCTTTGTGTCCATGTGAAGATGACTGTTGTTGTTGTGTTCATGTCTCCAGGAAATGCAGTTGGATTCCAGCTGACAGCCTTCCACCATGTCTAGAGACAGTGGTCCTCATTCATCAATCTGTGGAGCATCAGATCTGATCTCAGACTCTTTGTTCTCTCATTTCAACAGCAAACAGCTGATGAGTTTCATCTTAGTCACAGCTCTGAGATCAGTCTGACTGCAGCCTGCAAATCACTGATTTCACAGCCCATCATTCCATTTAGTCACCATGTGGTCTTTCTACAGAGCAGAAGCTCTGCTGAAGTCCACTCAGCACATCTGGACATGTGTCCTTCTCTCACTAGTTTCATCCAGATGTGTTCAGGGACAGCCTCCATGTTTCTCAGTCAGCAGATGTTTCAGGAACAGATGAGATGTTCATGTTCAGCTTCCAGAAGCAGAAACACTCACTGATCTCCTGTGTTGCTCCTTCTCCTCTCTGCAGGAAGTGGAGGAGATGATCTTAGTAGAGGAGAGAAGCTGAGCTGTCCTGATGATCCAGAGGTTGAAGCTGCAGCAGTTTGAGTTTAAAGAGACTCTGACTGGATCCTGATGATGAACTCTGACCTTAGATATGTTGATCCTGTTTATCTGATCATGTCTGTCATTTAGTGTCTGATATTGTTTGTGTCTGTGGACCAATGAGGATCAAATGAAAACTAAGCTGCATTTAGTGGCTTCATGGAGTTTTGATCTGAATCTGATGAAACTGCAAAGTTGATCTTTTTTCTCTCTGCTTCATTTTCAGCCTGTAACCCAGAAATGTGAAATAAAGCTCAACTCTAAAGTTTTCAGGCTGCATGTTTGCTTCATTGTGATGCAGTTTCTGCAGGTTTTTCAGCATATTTTAGATGTTTTCTGCAAATGTTTGGGCAGCTCTGGTCCTTTTATCTGTTGCTGCAAACAGCTCAGTGAGTAAATGATGATTTCTTCAATCAGAGCATGAAGCTTTTTTTCAGGATTTTACATCAAATATTTTCATTTCCTCCTTTCTGAAGGTAAAATCTAAAAGTGAGTAAAGATAAAGTTTGATATGCTCCAGCTTCTCCTTTGGTGATCATGGAAACACTTTCTGCAGCAGCTCAGAGACTTTCAGATCTTGTTTGGAGGATTTTCTCTGTTCTTCCTGCAGAACGGTTCTGGTTCTGTTGGATCTGAGGCTCATCATGCAGCTCCGCTCTACTGAGGTCAGAACATAGATTTTAATCCTGTTTAGGGACTGTGGGGGTAAAACCTTCACCTGCAGCTCCTCATCAAGTCCACTGTGGACGTTGGAGAAGGAAAAGAGATTTTCTCTTTTCATCAGAAATTCAAACATTAATCATTTCCTTTTTTTGTCGTTTCCTGGACATTTCAGACTGACCAGAACCAGAAGCTGCTCCACAGAACCTGGATCCTCAGATCGTCTCCCTGTTACATAAATAACTTTAGCACCTGAGAAAGACGACATCTGGCATCCAAGCAGACATGTAGAAAGATAGAAAATCATTTTTAGATGTGTTGAATTTTAAAGTTAAAGTTGGGTTAAAATGAGGAATTATTAAATGATTCATGCATCAAACAGGGATTACTAGATTTAGTCAGAACTGAGTTTAAAAGCAGAAGTTTAACACGTTATCTGGATCCGTTGGTTCAGTTTCTAGCTTTAAAACATCAATTAGAACCAAGGATCAGCAGGTGGTGTCTCTCTTGATTCCCACTAAAAATCCCTGACTGGAAATGAAAAGCTGGACTGTCAGTGTGGTTCAGTCAGAGCAGCTTTAGAGACCATTCCTCTGATGGAAACGTGGGAACCTTAGAGGAACATTTCTCTGTTCATTTGTTCTGAAACATTTGTTTTCTGGAGTTTTCCTCTGGTTTCCAGCCTTATTTCTGTCTCCATCAGGATAGGAAACCAGCAGGTGGCGCTGCTGAGCAGCTTCAGCTTTCTATGGAGCCACGTTAGCAGAACCTTAAATGGATCCAAACTGTTAGGCCAGATCCAGGCAGCTTTCGTGTTCTCTACATGACCTGGGATGAAGAGAAAAGCTCGGAGTACATTGTTGGAAACTGTGGCACAAAGAATGGAGTGAATAATTTCTTCATGTGCAGGTATGTACCTCGGATGAAACATCTGCTACAATTTGGCAAAATAGTTTTAGTCCCAGCAAATAAAAAATAAGCTGAGCCAGCAGTTTATGTCCGTAAACATGAAATGCAGCTACAGCCGTGGAGAAACCTTTAGGAAGAGCTTCTCTGGTTTCCTAACCAACACAATACAGTGAGTTATTAATATGAACAGAAATATTGAGTCAGACATTTAGGAAGATGCTCACATGCATCTGTGAGAAAAGTTCCCACGCAGCGTCGTCTATGAAATGCAGATGAATGTTTTTGTCCTGACATCTTTTCAGCAGCTCACTGATGACACATTCTGGATCTGCAAGCCTGTTTCAGGAAGAAAAAAATGATAAATACATGAGAAAATATGAAAATAACAGAGAATTCAGCATTTCTGGACAGCATCTGAGGGTTTTCCATCTTTAACCACAGGTAATGACTTCTGCCCAGATTAATGAACGCACCTTTCTCCACAAGTTCAACAACATTAATGGTATTTCATGGCAGCAGCAGCTCCAGATCCACCAGTTACGTCACGTTTGCTTTGCTGGTTCTGGATCAGAGTAAATTTTCAGCTTTGAAGTTGCTACAGTCCTGATCAATGGAGAAAACAGAGGTCGTCAGTCAAGCTATTAGAACTGGAACAAAATCCAGATTATGTCAAAGAAACTTAGGATCCCAACACTCAACATCTTTGAATGCAGAAATCAGTTTGTTCTCTATCAGAAACATCATTTAGAGGCAATGAGGATTAATGACAGCAATGACAGCAGAAATATGACAATATTTTCTCCCTTCAGTTGGTTTGGAGCCATCAGCATGTGACAGCAGATCTTCTTCTCCATCTTCATCATCCTCACAAACATGCTGCTACCATCAAGGCCTCTGTCCCATTTCTTCAAGTATGCAACTATGTGGCCTATGAACTGATGTGGGAAGTGACTATGAAGCTGTGAACTATTGCCAAGTCCACATTTGCTCAGAATCTTCCCCTTCTTTCCTTCTGAGTCAAAGCAGCAGCTGCGGTGATCTTTGTTCAGCTCCAGGCTGTCAGGCAGCAGTTTGTGGATGAAGAGCTGATGAAGACGCTGGTTGGACTTTGGAGACCAGAGGAGCTCTTTAGTCCACGGAGGCTGTTGGTCTGACATGAGGACCGTCACTGATCCACCAACTGCTAGAATAAGGAGAAAAATGGCTTTTCACTGCCTTTGTTCATTGGATTTGGCAGCTGGAATATTTTCTGATTAAACTCAGAAAATTAAAAATAAAATAAGTTTTTCTTCTGCTTTGTTGAAATGTTGTTGAACAGTTTGTGTTAAACTTCTGTTGACAAAACAGACGTTTTCTTTTATTTTTATAATTCCAAATAGTGTCTTTAATAAAGGAAAAGGTCAAACAGCAGAAGTTCTCCATTTAGACAGTTTCCTGGGTCTCTGCAGAGATCATGTGGAGCCGTTTCTGACTGAGACTGTGTTCAGAAAATGAAACGATAACCTGTCCAGGCTGCCACAGGTCCTGCTTCCATTTTTCTTCTATTATTTTAAAGATATTCACATGAACAGAGAAGCTCATTGCTATTCTTTCCATCTGCCTGCATTCCTCCACATAGCGTCATTCCTCCACATAGCGTCCTGCCATTGCAGCTGCATTTGGGACCATGATGACAGACTAAGAATGAGCGCAGTTATTTTAGTATTCCTCAATAACACTGCATGTGTAACCACGTCTCTAGTTTTCCCTATGAACAGCACCCAGATTCTCTGAGCTGCACTCTATCAAATACTTCACAGAGAGAAAATAGTGTCTTAAATGGCAACAGTGTATGGTGCAAATAGAGTGCGTAACTGAGCACAAGCGCAAGGCTAAGAGAACTACAACTAAAATTTAAATGCATGGATGATCCAGTTAACAGAGCAGCAGTAAGAACAATCACCGTGTGCTGCACAGCAAGACGCTGGGCGGGGGGGGGGGGTCCCTCTGGGCTGCCGTACTCCTCCCCTTCTACCTGTTCTTGGTCCAACCTGTCCTGATGATTGTCCTTCCAGCGCTTCAGGCAGCTCTGCAGGGCCAAGGGACAGAAGTGATCTCTGCAAGAAGTAGAAAGTCACCTTCTGCATGTGGAAAAGTTGGAGCCGCATGCAGAAGTTTGAAGAATCAGTCTTTGTTCCCAGAAAGCCGTAGTGGAGCAAAAACACACAAAGACAATGAGTGCAGAAGAGCAGCTCCACTACGGCTCAAAGAAAGTGAACAGAAGAAAAGAGCAGCAGCAGCAGGAGTCCGGGTGGCCAGCAGAGCAGCACAGCCACAATTTTCCATCTCAAGCCATGAACTTTAAAGCCAGATATCATGTTTAGCTTTGAAGGGCTCCACAAGCCATCAGAATCAAAGCAGAAGCAGAAGCAGGAGCTCAGCTACTTTTAGCTACTTCTTAGATGGCAGTCTGGGAGAAAGAAGAGTTTTCATCCACTTTTTTCCACTCTTGCTGCTCATGTGCATTAATGCGCCACCATGAGAGACGAGGGGAAGCTTCTGCTGCTCACACGCTGCACTCTGGACTCCCCAGCAGAAGAGAAAACAGACTCTGCAATAGTTAGAAAAGCACTTCTCACTAACTTTGCAGCTGCACACCTTGCAGAGGGAAAAAGGCAGGAAAAAAGAGGCAAAGCAGCCACTTGTTCCATCCTCTGATGATTAGAAATGAAAGCAGGAAAATCTGCAGAGTGCTTCTTTAGGATCCTGTTCTACGGCTGCAGCTTCTACCTGCTAAATATCTGAAGACACTTTGGCTTCACAAGCTTGTGGAGAGCAGCTCTAAAGGAAACTTTCTCACTATGGGGGCTTTATTTTCTGCTGGAACTTTGCTGCTTTTAGCAGCTTTCTGTCCTCCAACACTTGATGTTCAGACCAGAAGCTTAGCTCTGCTTGCTCCCAGGTCAGAGGATGAAAGACATTTGAAGGTGAAGACGTGACTTTATGGACATGTTGATGGAAATCAAGGACTATTGTGAATGAAGGAGGAGGAGATGGCTGGTCTTGATGAATCAGCATTTCTTGGATCTTTGCAGGGAGAACAGAAGCAGTCTGTGGAAGATGTTCAATGTGCTCTAAGCAGACAGAGAAATGTTCTCTTCTAGATGTGGCTGACTAGAGGTAGCCTTCAAGAGCCACTCCCCGACTGAAGCCTGCAGCTTTCCTTTCTGCCTACCGCTCTCTGTGCTCCTCAGCCTTGGCTCTCTCTCTCAGACTAAACACAATCAGGAGGGATTGAAGACTTTTGTCAGGCTGGCAGCACACAAACTTTTGGAACTTTTCTATTTGAGCAACACATGATTGATTTGCTCCTTTAAATAGTCACAGTCATGCTGGGCTCTGGGAGGTCAAAGGTCAGCTAGGTCCCAGCAGGGAAATGCTGATGGCCAAGTTGCTGAATCTTTGCAGCTTTTCCATCTTTTTCTTTTTCTGCCTGCGTTCAGTTCAGATGATCTTTTAGTTGCTTCCTGCAGAGATGTGAACGTTCCACCATGATTCCTGTCTGATTCCAGCAGAGCAGCAACACACATGATGCTTTAAAGCCAAACAGAAGAGGCAGATGCAGACAGGAAGGATTGCTGGGTGCAGTTAGTTGGTGAGGACAGCAGGTGGCGCTGCTGCATGGCCCACAGAGGGAGAGCAGCAGCGCCACCTGCAGGGACACATGAAGAGCAGCCTAAAGCTGAGCTGGGAGACATGAAGCTTTAACATCTGCTGAACTCTTCAGCTCCTCTTTCCCTCATATCTGCCCTGTCACTACATCAGGATTATTGCACGGGCTGTCCTACAACCCGTGCAATAATCCTGATGTAGTGACTTCTGCTGCTATCACCACCTGAACATAAGTCAGCCCACATGTATGTATGTATGTATGTATGTACAAAAGTATACAATGTATATGCACGTATATACGCGTAGGTACGTATGTATGTAGGCGCATAGATATATGTATATATTTAAGTATATAGATATGTTTATTTATACATATATATATATATATATATATATATATATATATATATATATATATATATATATATATATATATATATATATATAGACCACTAACAATGTAAATGAGACATTTACATTCCTATTTCCTTTTTTTTTTTTTTTTTTTTGGTATTCTTTTTGATCCATTGTATATATGAAGATTCACTGTATATAACTGAATGCACATTCCCTACTCTGCACCTTCTTGTATGAGCCGATGTGACGAGTGAATTTCTCCATTGTGAGATCAATAAAGACTATCTTTTCTTATCTTATCTTGAAGCAGCTTTAAGGTGGAAAACTGCTGCAGCTAGAGGAGATTCAGCAAAACCAACATGTTGCTTTGCTTTCTGGGCCACAAGCTCCACAGGAGGCTTGGCAGCATCAAGGTGGATGCAAGAAGAAGAAGTGAGAGCAGCAGCAGCAGTCACCTCCACACAGGCTCTGCTTCCTTGCTGAACATCTCCAAGCAACACGTTTCCTCAGCTGTGCTGTTAGGATGCTGCTCTGAAACATCTCAGGAGGACAGGACACTTGGAGACACTTTGGAGAGGAGATCTCCTGAAATCAGACTCACCTAAAGCTGCTGAGAGCCTCAACATCTCCAGATCCTCAGCAGACTGAGCTGAGCTGCTGACCAGTCTGCTGAGCAGAACATTACTGGACCTTCCAAAAAAAAATAGAAAAAAGTAAAAAACAAAGCAACTGGACTTGTTTTCCATAGTTGAAGACGTTTCGCTCCCTCTCCCCGAAGCTTTCTCAATTCAAAAAGTCTGGAGTAATGATGAGTAACAAGCTTTATACCATTACCAAACAAAGGCCTGTAATGGCTTAGATAACATGCAAATTCAACCGAAACAGGACCACCCCTTAGTAATGGGCGGTCGTTAAAGCCATTAAGCCAGCAGAATGGACCGAAACTGGTCCACTCCTCTGTAACGAGGAGTCGTTAGAGTCGTTATTGGCTTGGCTTAAAGGAACAATGTTTTGATCACCTGAATGAGGGTGAGAGTTAAGTTGACGATTGGCTGGAATTAATCCTATAGCTGTGTTGTAAGTTTTTGAGAGTTGGAACCTAAGGCCTCCTCCTCTGTTTAAAGTTGGTCTTTCTCTCTTGACGTAGATGGCTTCCTTCACACCCCTTTCAAACCATCTGTCTTCTTTGTCCAAAATGTGAACATTTTGGTCCTCAAAAGAGTGGCCTTTGTCCTTTAGGTGTAGGTGGACAGCAGAGTCTTGACCTGAGGAGGTAGCTCTCCTGTGTTGAGCCATGCGTCTGTGGAGAGGTTGTTTGGTTTCTCCAATATAAAGATCAGAACATTCCTCACTGACTGAACTGCAGACACCACTCCGCTCATCTTAGGTTTGGGGGTTTTGTCCTTGGGATGCACCAGCCTCTGTCTGAGGGTCCTGTTTGGTTTGAAATGTACTGGGATTTTATGTTTGGAGAAAATCCTCTTGAGTTTTTCCAGAGACTCCAGCAACATATGGGATGACGATGTTTTTGCGTTTATTCTTCTCACCATTATGTTCTGCAGCGGGTCTTTGGATTTTCTTGCTGATTTTACAAAAGCCCAGTTAGGGTACCCACAGGTTTGGAGGGCATCTTTGATATGTTCCTGTTCCTTGTGCTTCCCTTCTGTTTTAGTCGGGACATGCTCGGCCCAGTGTTGTAAGGTTCTGATGACAGAAAGTTTGTGCTCCAGTGGGTGGTGTGAGTCAAAAAGAAGATATTGGTCTGTGTGGGTGGGTTTCCTATACACTTCAACGTTGAGGTTTCCATCTCCTTCCAAATTCACCAGTCGAGAAAAGGTAGCTTGTTGTCATTGGCATCCTCTCGAGTAAACTTGATGTTGTTGTCCACCGAGTTGATGTGTCTTGTGAACGCTTCCACTTCTTTTAGCTGGATTTTGACAAAAGTGTCATCCACATATCTAAACCAGTGGCTTGGTGGTGTTCCTCTGAAGGTTCCCAAAGCTCTCTTTTCCATTTCTTCCATGTAAAGATTGGCTACAATAGGTGACACTGGAGATCCCATGGCACAACCATGCTTCTGTCTGTAAAAATGATCGCTGAACTTGAAATAAGTAGTAGAAAGACAAAGGTCCAGTAGGGTACAGATCTGGTCCGGAGTGAAATTAGTTCTGTTATTAAGGTCACTATCTTGTTGAAGACGTTTCCTGACTGTTTCTACTGCCTCTGATGTAGGTATGCAAGTGAAAAGTGAAGTGACATCAAAAGACACCAGACTTTCCCCTGGTGCCATCTTTAAATGTTTGACTTTGTTAGCAAAGTCCTTGGAGTTTTCTATGTGGTGTGGTGTGTTCCCCACCAGGGGGGCTAAAATACTAGCAAGCTGTTTAGCAATGTTATATGTTACTGAATTTACTGGACCTGCAGCTCTGACTGGGATCTTCTTCCACTTTGGCTTTCAGCAAAAACATCAGCAGAAGATTCCCAGAAATCACACATGAAATCAATCTTTTCTGGGACTCCAAGCTGGGAGAAAGTGAAGCTGACTGTGGCAACATTTGCTGAACACTTGCAGATGATTTCAGGGAGAAAATGATCTCCGTAGAACCAGGACTGAATGTTTTACAGCGTAGAAAGAAAGAAAGATTAGAGTCCAGCTAAACATGGATAGAGCCTTCTCATTAGCAATCTTTCACCTAGCATAAGAGCAGCTAAACAACTGCTAACACACTTCTATCACTGTTTAACAACGTTTAAATGCTCCACAGCAGATTATTTTACAACAACAATCATCAAACTGTCACTTATTATGCTTCAAATCCACTTATTGAAGACAGAAAACCAAACTTCATAGCTTCTCCCACGGAATGCGAACAAAAAGAGGATGGAGAGCGTGGGAAACCCTTCACAGACTATAATGGTATGATCCGTTAATTTGTCTTTTTAAACTCAGAACTAACACTCAGAACAACAATCCATCAACTCAATAGGTTAATATAAGATAATTATTCACATTTTCATTCGCAACACCTTAAATAGGGCTCGGGATCCGCGTTGCATTGTGGGACGTGGCGGCCATATTGACAGCAACGCAACATTAAAATACCTCTGACATAACGTTGTTGAACGAAGAGACGTAGAAGTAGAGTTGAGAAAGAATAGATATAAAAAATATGTTAAAATCCCGAAAAGGATCTGAAATTTACCGGGACACATTAAATAGAGAAATCAGGGACCGGTATGTTGACAAAATCAGCATTATTATGGAGCGCCGACGACCACTTGTTGCCACTGTTTTGCATATCAGACGTCTTCGGCTACCTTGTTTGCGATGTGAGCGCCTATACTTCAGAACAGTTCCAAAGCTACAAGTCCTTGGAGTCTCATGTGCAGTTTACGAATGGATGGGTTCAGGAGCTGCAGATCATAAAGCCAGCAAACAGTGGGAACACAGTAATTCACACAAAGGTAAGCTGCGCTCAGACGGGCTTTGGCACCTGCTAACCGTTAGCGCTAACAACCACTCACGCATGTAATGTACTTTTAACTAGCTGCTATGTGTTTCAAAGGTTTAGTTAATAACATTAACTGCCAGCCCTCCCTAAACCCTCCGGGTTTCTCACGTATTTGAGCCTTTTCCCGCTGCCGTTTTATTATTTATGTGCATGTATGTGGTGTCGCGGCTGAAGGAAAGAAACTGTAGGCTATTAAATAAAACCGTGCATCTTTAACTTACAAGAATGAAAATGCAGGGAACACACTCTCATTGACATCGGGATACTGTGGAAAGTTATGATCGGTAGTCTTAAAGCCGCGATCCAAGCGAGCCGACGACTCCATTGCGCTTGCTGTCTCTCCCGTGGTTGCGCCTCCAGGCAGGAAAGCGGTGGAAAGTTAACCCATTTTCTATGTTTTTCCCATGGCGATCATGTGTTGCGCTGTTACAGCCCACAACACAGCAACGGTTTACCATGGTTGAAATGAAGTTACGGTAAAATTAATCAAATTAAAACACGGCTGAGAGAGGGAGTACAGTACGCGGTAGTCAAGGGCAGTAGTCTGAGTAGCGGGGGCGGAGCCGCGGAGGCTTTCAATATGGCGGCCACACAAAGTAATACGTCATGACGACCAAGCCCTATTTGAATAGAAATAATAAATCTGAAACGGGAAGTTACCCGCTGTTTTTCAATGGATCTGTCGTCTTTTCAAAATAAAAGCTGCCGGTGTTTCCCACAGACATGAATACGTAGACGCCGCGTCGTCGGGTGAGAGGCGTGCCGACAGAGCGGCCATCTTAGGTCAGACCAAGCTGCGCTCAGAGAGAATACAAGTCAATTCAGGAAAATGTACTTCATGTTTTCAGACACTCTGAATCCGGTGAATTCTCACCCAATTTCCAGATAAATCAACTGACTGAAACGTTACCCCTTTAGGGGCTACATGGGACCAGTTGATTGAATTAAATGATTGTCTAACTTAATAAATAATTTCGATTTTGTATTGAAAGTAAGCAAACTTCCAGAGCTACGTCCCAGGAAGCCCGACTTTTACTCCGCTTATGGGTGCGCAAATAAAAGAACACTACCAGATCCTGGGGAATTACCGTCCATAAGTAAGATTTTATAATAGATAATCCTCATGCTTTACAGTTACAGTTTTCCCGGCATAAACACAATATGTGCTAATGGGTAGCAGGGATGGAAGCAGAGAAAACTACATTAAACACCAAAAACAAACAAAATGGTCTTAAATTACTGGATAGACATGATTTATGGGAGAGGGGGGTAAAATATTATACAGTAATTTTGGTTTTGCTATGATTTTGTAATGTATTTGATTCTAAGATGCGTTATTAGGGTTTTTGTTGATTTTTTTTTCTCCAGATGGCCGTTTATATTATATCATTTTTAAATGTTGTTATGAGCACCTTTGCTCTCACTTGTCTGTATATAGTTTTGATACTATGTAGATAAGTGCTGTAGTCTGTAGATCAGTGTCTGTATATATATATATTTTATATATATATATATATATATATATATATATATATATATATATATATATATATTGGAAGAAAGAGTGATTTATGTGTGTATAATTTGTGTGTATATTAGATTAATATGTAACTGCAAAATATGTAAGTGCGTGTACATTTTTCATTCAGTTTGACTTCAGTTTAAATAGTTTTGGTTCTGAATGAATATGTGTAATCTGTCTGAAAGGTCACGATCACTGTGATCATGTGATTACTATACAAGATACACCTCATGGATGCACTGGGACGCATCATCAGTGATGTATCCTGGGGTCATTGGGTGTTTCGGGTCTCGCAACATCATACACCCTCACCCAGGCGACCCAGCCGGGGGTGATCAGGCCCCGACTTGCGTCCCAGTAGCTGCCCACGGATCTGCCCTCCTTATCCAAAGCCACCTAGTGGCCTTTTCAGCGGCTTCACTTGCGGATTTGATGGCCCTCTTCTTAGACGCTCCTACGATGCCCAGGCGGCTGAGGACCTTGCACAGGGACCTCCCTGCAAAACCCCTGCAGCCTACCTCTATAGGCTCATAGAATGTCTTCCAGCCTGCCCCCCTGCACTCCTCCACCAGTTCCTGGTATTTAGCTCTCTTCCTCTCATTGGCTTCCTCAATGTTTTCTTCCCAGGGCACTGTCAGTTCCAGTATGATCAGATGTTTTGATGACTGAGAGGTCATGATCATATCTGGGCGGAGGGTTGTTGTTGCGATGTGCTGGGGGAACCTTAGTTGTTTACCCAGGTCGACCTGCAGCTGCCAGTCAGATGCTGTGTAAAGCAGGCCTATTGTAGCCCGTTGGTTTGCTCTGGGTTTTTCTCCAGCTCTGACAAAGGAGATTGCCTTCTTTGGAGCCTGTTGTTTGTTGCTGGAGTTGATGGCTGAGGCTACGCTCTCAGCGACTGCCTTGAGCACCTGGTCATGGCGCCAGCGATAGCGACCATCAGCCAGAGCCTTCGGGCAGCCGCTAAGGAGGTGTTCTAAAGAGCCTCTACCAGAGCATAGCGGGCAGGAAGGGGTCTCACTTTTTCCCCACACATGGAGGTTTGCTGGGCTTGGCAGGGCATCGTAGACAGCCTGGACCAGGAAGCGAACCCGCTGGAAATCTGGCTGCAAGATGTTTGTCCAGGTAATCCTTCGCTGTAAAGCGCTCTCCCACCTTGTCCAGGCCCCCTGTTGCCGTAGTCCTACGGCCCTACTCACACGCTCTTCCTCCACACCTGCTCTGACTTCCTCCTGGATCAGGTGGTGCCTTTCCTTCCTTCGTGACTGGCTTATGAGGGTCTTTGGGAAGTATCCCAGGCCTGCTCTGCCTGTTGCCACAGTTCCCACTAGTGCCTTCTGTCGAAGGCGCGACTCTGCCAGCTCCAACGCTTCCCTGGCCTTCCACTTCCTTCCTGTTCTCACCTCTATGCCAGCTGCTGAAACTTTGCCGTCCTTCGAGTCCCTGTACTGCAGCGCTTCTCTGGTGCGTGCCACCATGAATTCTTCTGTGAGGCCACTGAGAGGAAGCTGCAGGATGTTACTCGTCCCATACAGGGCAGCGCTGGTGAGGCTGCGAGGAAGTCCCAGCCACTTTCGAAGAAAGCTGCTGATCTTCCTCTCTAGGGACTCCACTGCTGTCATTGGGACTGCATAAATCAGCAGAGGCCAGAGGATGCGGGGCAGGATTGAGTGCTGGTAGATCCAGGCTTTAAACCTACCGGGTAGGCCAGACTTGTCTACCTTGGTAAGCCAGGCTCCAAGTTCCAAGCTGGCCTTCTGGATGGCTACTGAGTCCTTCAGGGTGGAGTCGAAGAGTTTCCCCAAGCTCTTCACGGGTTGCTCTGTGATGGTTGGGATGACAGTTCCTGAGATGGAGAACCGGAACTTGTCCATCACCTTCCCCTTCTTCAGGACCATGGATCTTGACTTGGAGGGGTTAAAACTCATCCTTGCCCAGGAGATAAGCTTTTCGAGGCCATGCAGGATCCACCTGCACCCTGGTACTGACGCAGTAGTTACGGTCAGGTCATCCATGTAGGCTCTGATGGGAGGCTGTCGCACACCTGACTTGGTCAGGGGCCCTCTACATTCCACCTCAGCTGACTTTACCACCATGTTCATGGCTAAAGAGAAGAGGACAACAGAGATGGTGCAGCCTGTAATTATCCCCTTCCCAATACGATGCCAGTCCGAAGTCTCTGACCCAGAAGTAACTCTCATCCTGAAATCATTGTAGTAATCCAGGATCAGGTCCTTGATCTTACTGGGAACATGGTGGAGGTGGAGAGCAAGCTCAACCAACTTGTGTGGTATGGACCCATAGGCGTTGGCCAGGTCCAACCACAACACAGCTAGGTCGCCTTTATTCTCATGGGCCTCTCTGATGAGTTGTGTGACGACCCCAGTGTGTTCCAAGCAGCCAGGAGTCGAGATCCCTCCCTTCTGTACAGATGGGTCAATGTAGCTGTTCTTGAGGAGGAACTCTGTCAGTCTTCTTGAGACGATGCTGAAGAACACCTTCCCTTCCACGCTCAACAGTGAGATGGATCTAAACTGACTGATGTCTTGTGAGTTCTCCTCTTTGGGGATCCAAACTCCTTCAGCATGCCTCCACTGGTTGGCCACTTTTCCCCTTCTCCAGATCACCTTCATGATCCTCCACAGGTGCCGACGAATCCCTGGGCAACGCTTGTAGACCAGGTAAGGGGTTCCACTGGGGCCTGGTGCTGATGCAGAGCGGGCTGCCTTGACGACCTCCTCAACCTCCTTTAGGCTTGGCTCCTTCAGGTTGAACTCCGTTGTAGGGGGATCTGGGCTGATTAGAGCTTTGTTAGGCTCCAGCTCCTGGTCTCTCAACGGATCACTCACAGTGTCCTGGAGGAACTGATTTACTTGCTCTATGGAGCACTCAAGCCGGCCACTGCGCTTGTCCCCAAGGAGTCGTTTGGTAAAGCCAAAGGGATTGGCGATGAAAGCTGCTCGCTTCCTTGCCCTCTCTCTACCCCTTCTCCGATGCCACTCTGCTCTACGAAGCGTCATCAGCTTCTTGCACAGGATGTTCTTCAGTTCCGCCAAGGGTTGTTTCTCCTCCTCCGTAGCAGCCTTGTACTGCTTCTTCAGGGTGCGAAGCTCCTGGCGTAGATGGTGTATCCGGGTGGCTCTGCGGCTCATTGTGTAGGGAGTGGATTTCGATTTTCCTTTGTCCACCTGTCCAAATCTTTCCCGGGCGTAGCTGACAATGACAGTGGTCATCGATGTAAGGCGGCTGTCCACGTCTCCTTTGGCTGTGGCCTGGATGATGTTGGACACATCCTCATCGAACTGCTGCCACTCGCTCCTCCTGCTGGCTGGGGGCCACTTAATCCGCTGCTGTGGAATTACTCTGCTAGGGTTGAGAGTCTGAGGTACGTGGAGGGACTGGGCTCTGTGGGTTGCCTCCTGGCCGGGCTCCTCCTGCGTCTCACCAGGTACAAGACCTGAGCGTTGTACCTCATTGTCTCTGTCCAGGCATTTCATTTTAGCCTGATGGATCTTCAGGCCTCGGTGGTTCTTGCACAGCTTTCCGCAAATGCATGTCACATTCGTCGTTTGTCCGTTTGCCTGGGTCATCACCGTGTGGTCCGTCCGGTTGGAGATCTCATCCTCCCCCCCTCTCGGGATCTCCTGGGGGTATCTTACTGTAGGGCTTTCCGTAGCTTGATTTGGGTTCTCTCTCGCGAAAGATACAGGTTGGGATGCTACCCCAACCTGCCCCGAGTGCCGTCTTTCCGTGCTGTCCACTGTCTCTCCAGTAGTCGGCCAAACTCTTCTTGGCTGTCACCTAGTCTATTCCTAGGAGTCACTGGCTGTGCCAGATGATAACTATACAAGATACACCTCATGGATGCACTGGGACGCATCATCAGTGATGTATCCTGGGGTCATTGGGTGTTTCGGGTCTCGCAACATCATACACCCTCACCCAGGCGACCCAGCCGGGGGTGATCAGGCCCCGACTTGCGTCCCAGTAGCTGCCCACGGATCTGCCCTCCTTATCCAAAGCCACCTAGTGGCCTTTTCAGCGGCTTCACTTGCGGATTTGATGGCCCTCTTCTTAGACGCTCCTACGATGCCCAGGCGGCTGAGGACCTTGCACAGGGACCTCCCTGCAAAACCCCTGCAGCCTACCTCTATAGGCTCATAGAATGTCTTCCAGCCTGCCCCCCTGCACTCCTCCACCAGTTCCTGGTATTTAGCTCTCTTCCTCTCATTGGCTTCCTCAATGTTTTCTTCCCAGGGCACTGTCAGTTCCAGTATGATCAGATGTTTTGATGACTGAGAGGTCATGATCATATCTGGGCGGAGGGTTGTTGTTGCGATGTGCTGGGGGAACCTTAGTTGTTTACCCAGGTCGACCTGCAGC
The DNA here is from genome assembly GCF_011125445.2 of Fundulus heteroclitus. NCBI lineage: Eukaryota > Metazoa > Chordata > Actinopteri > Cyprinodontiformes > Fundulidae > Fundulus > Fundulus heteroclitus. The sequence continues at coordinate 843,026 of NW_023397373.1, read as the reverse complement.
TGCCAGTCAGATGCTGTGTAAAGCAGGCCTATTGTAGCCCGTTGGTTTGCTCTGGGTTTTTCTCCAGCTCTGACAAAGGAGATTGCCTTCTTTGGAGCCTGTTGTTTGTTGCTGGAGTTGATGGCTGAGGCTACGCTCTCAGCGACTGCCTTGAGCACCTGGTCATGGCGCCAGCGATAGCGACCATCAGCCAGAGCCTTCGGGCAGCCGCTAAGGAGGTGTTCTAAAGAGCCTCTACCAGAGCATAGCGGGCAGGAAGGGGTCTCACTTTTTCCCCACACATGGAGGTTTGCTGGGCTTGGCAGGGCATCGTAGACAGCCTGGACCAGGAAGCGAACCCGCTGGAAATCTGGCTGCAAGATGTTTGTCCAGGTAATCCTTCGCTGTAAAGCGCTCTCCCACCTTGTCCAGGCCCCCTGTTGCCGTAGTCCTACGGCCCTACTCACACGCTCTTCCTCCACACCTGCTCTGACTTCCTCCTGGATCAGGTGGTGCCTTTCCTTCCTTCGTGACTGGCTTATGAGGGTCTTTGGGAAGTATCCCAGGCCTGCTCTGCCTGTTGCCACAGTTCCCACTAGTGCCTTCTGTCGAAGGCGCGACTCTGCCAGCTCCAACGCTTCCCTGGCCTTCCACTTCCTTCCTGTTCTCACCTCTATGCCAGCTGCTGAAACTTTGCCGTCCTTCGAGTCCCTGTACTGCAGCGCTTCTCTGGTGCGTGCCACCATGAATTCTTCTGTGAGGCCACTGAGAGGAAGCTGCAGGATGTTACTCGTCCCATACAGGGCAGCGCTGGTGAGGCTGCGAGGAAGTCCCAGCCACTTTCGAAGAAAGCTGCTGATCTTCCTCTCTAGGGACTCCACTGCTGTCATTGGGACTGCATAAATCAGCAGAGGCCAGAGGATGCGGGGCAGGATTGAGTGCTGGTAGATCCAGGCTTTAAACCTACCGGGTAGGCCAGACTTGTCTACCTTGGTAAGCCAGGCTCCAAGTTCCAAGCTGGCCTTCTGGATGGCTACTGAGTCCTTCAGGGTGGAGTCGAAGAGTTTCCCCAAGCTCTTCACGGGTTGCTCTGTGATGGTTGGGATGACAGTTCCTGAGATGGAGAACCGGAACTTGTCCATCACCTTCCCCTTCTTCAGGACCATGGATCTTGACTTGGAGGGGTTAAAACTCATCCTTGTCCAGGAGATAAGCTTTTCGAGGCCATGCAGGATCCACCTGCACCCTGGTACTGACGCAGTAGTTACGGTCAGGTCATCCATGTAGGCTCTGATGGGAGGCTGTCGCACACCTGACTTGGTCAGGGGCCCTCTACATTCCACCTCAGCTGACTTTACCACCATGTTCATGGCTAAAGAGAAGAGGACAACAGAGATGGTGCAGCCTGTAATTATCCCCTTCCCAATACGATGCCAGTCCGAAGTCTCTGACCCAGAAGTAACTCTCATCCTGAAATCATTGTAGTAATCCAGGATCAGGTCCTTGATCTTACTGGGAACATGGTGGAGGTGGAGAGCAAGCTCAACCAACTTGTGTGGTATGGACCCATAGGCGTTGGCCAGGTCCAACCACAACACAGCTAGGTCGCCTTTATTCTCATGGGCCTCTCTGATGAGTTGTGTGACGACCCCAGTGTGTTCCAAGCAGCCAGGAGTCGAGATCCCTCCCTTCTGTACAGATGGGTCAATGTAGCTGTTCTTGAGGAGGAACTCTGTCAGTCTTCTTGAGACGATGCTGAAGAACACCTTCCCTTCCACGCTCAACAGTGAGATGGATCTAAACTGACTGATGTCTTGTGAGTTCTCCTCTTTGGGGATCCAAACTCCTTCAGCATGCCTCCACTGGTTGGCCACTTTTCCCCTTCTCCAGATCACCTTCATGATCCTCCACAGGTGCCGACGAATCCCTGGGCAACGCTTGTAGACCAGGTAAGGGGTTCCACTGGGGCCTGGTGCTGATGCAGAGCGGGCTGCCTTGACGACCTCCTCAACCTCCTTTAGGCTTGGCTCCTTCAGGTTGAACTCCGTTGTAGGGGGATCTGGGCTGATTAGAGCTTTGTTAGGCTCCAGCTCCTGGTCTCTCAACGGATCACTCACAGTGTCCTGGAGGAACTGATTTACTTGCTCTATGGAGCACTCAAGCCGGCCACTGCGCTTGTCCCCAAGGAGTCGTTTGGTAAAGCCAAAGGGATTGGCGATGAAAGCTGCTCGCTTCCTTGCCCTCTCTCTGATTCACTGATTAAAATTAGATCTGAGCTGCCTCCTGTTCATTTTGATAGCAGCTGTCTGATCTGTGGTCTGACCCAAGATGGCCGCCCTGTAGGCACGTCAGCCTAGCGGCCGGCAGCGTCCAATGGGTCGTCTACTTATATTATGTCTATGGTCCAAACCATCAGAGAAACCATCTGATTTCCTGTAAATGGGTCTGGGAGGGGCAGGCTAAGCACTTACTGGTTCTCCTGTTTCCTCGTAGCAGGAAGAGAAGCTCAGGCTCCATTTAGTCTCTGAAGAACAAAAAGAAGAAACTGTCAGAATTAAAGGTAAAATCATTTTATTCTAAATTTCTCCCTTCTTTGACTCTTAAGGTGCATTTCTTCAGTTCACTTCTAGCCCTGCTGTAGGCCAGTCTGTCTCCTGATCTGCATCCACACTGCAGGTCATGCTCTGTGGATACAGGAACCGCGCTTCCTGCCTTCAGCCTGCATCGTCCACACATGGTTTCTGTTTAGGAAAAACTCTGACTGTCTCTGTGGGTAGGACTGCATCAGTGCAGAAGTGACTATAGGACAACACAGATGATGGGAAGTCTTCCAGATCAGCGTCCTCTGTGGACACTTTCCAGTCCCTGTGTTCAATACAGGCCTGTAATCATTTCTGTTTCTGTCAGAGTTGGACCTGGTCTGCTAAATAAAATCTTAAGCAAAAGTCAGCAGAAAATGTGGAGGAACTGATAAAAAAGAGGTTTTTAGATATATTTGGAGGCTATGATCTCATATGGAAATCTAAAGATTCTTAGTGTTAGAAGAACTCTGGAAACTTTTTGTTTCCATCTGTGGAGTGAAACTGTGGATGAGACTCAGTGTAGAAATGTCCAGCATTTCTATATTTAGCTAAAACTGTGTTTAATTAAGGAGGCCCTGACTAATTTATGGCTCATGTGTTTCAGTCCGTTGTATATAATAAATGAGAACGATGTTTGTTTAGCTGTGTATATATTCATGTGTATGTTTGTATGTATAGCCTCTATTCTATTGCCACTGAAAAGCCTGGAGCTTTCAGATCCCTGGTAGCTTTTCCATTCACATTTACCAACTAATTTCACTTTCTGGGGCTTTGGTCCCTCAGCTGACCCAGTACTCGGGGCTTGTTGAGGGAACGGGGTTGGCTGGAGCCAGAAAAACCGTCCACCACAAGGGGGGAGTAAGGAGCAGGAGTTGACTAGTTTACAAAGCTATGGATTTTCTATCCTTAATTTATGAAAAATGTAGTTTACCACACATGGTAAACCCGCATAAGTTGGTACACTGTGAACTGTTTTACTATTTGCTAACCACAGATGGGCGTCCTGTGGTCAGTAGCCTTTTTCTGGCACCGCCCGGGGCAGCATTTTTTTCACTGACCCATAGGGGCAGCAGAAGTAGTTAAAGAAGAGAATAATACTAATCTGTGCCACGTAGTGGTTTCCATCATCTATTATATCACTTTTCTGAGTAACTGGCGCCCCTTGCAGCTGCAGGCGCCCTGCTTGCAGTGAGAAGAGGCTGCAGTCCTGCACAGAGGCTGACAGGCTGGAGGCTAAAGAGACGAGGAAAGGCCCTGAGGAGGTTCACCAGTGGCTCTCTGAAACGGACCGGGCCATGGGGCTGCAGGCCACCCACTCTACAGTGCAGATTAATGGTCTGAGTGAATTAATGCTGCTTTTCCAGTGGTACCAACTTTGAGCTAAAGTCAGTCACACCAGGGAATGGGAGGAGTCTCTGTTTCAGGCCCAACCGGTCGCTGGTCAAACTGTTTTTCTTTCTAGCCAATGATAAAACGCAGCTGTGGTGATGAACGGGTGAGAAGAAATAATTACTGTTATTAATTAAAATGGATGTCAGTTATCCTTACAACTTCCTCAGACATCATCACCCGTTTTACATAACTGGACTTTACTAAATGGAAACATGAAAACTCAAAGCCCCACACTTTGGTTTCCTGGGTTAACCCAAAGTCTGGGGCTTGTAATGGAAAAGGGTCTTAAGTGTGAAAAATGATAGAAAGCCACTGGTAACTTCATAAAGAATCAGTTTTGCCATAAGTTATAGAGAAGGTTTATTATTTAATGTTTTGATCATGCTTGAAATAAACTAATAAATGTGCAGTCGATGGCCTGACTGGCCTTAGGGTCCGTCTACAAAGTGCAACACAACGCTCAGTTTTACTGAATGTGGCATAATTTAGTAATGTTTTAATTTCTAAATAAAATGACCTCTGATGTCATTCTGTTTCATTTAGCCTGCAGTTCTGAGTCAGATTCACTGATTGATCTCTTCCAAACCTTGTTGAGCTAAGGAGAGCCTCCATCCTGCTCAGGGAAACAGCTGTTTCTCCAGGTTTCCCTGCAGGGAGCCCGCTTGGTTCCTTATCTTATCCTGGAAGCTGCTTAGTGGAGCTTTAAATGAAGCAGACTCCTGCTCAGCAGCACACGTGGCCACAGAAGCTGACAGCTTGGTTGTCATGAACAAAAGAGTCAAGTTATGTTAAAGTTGGCAATTAGAAAGTTGTGGCACAAAGAAAACGTCAGATGTATAAAACCGTACGTAGGTAAATCCAGATGGAGTAAACTTTCTGCTTTACAGGACTTTTATTGGACCTGAACCACTGGGAACTGACTGGTTCTGGTTTCTCTCTCAGGCTGACTGAAGTCCAGGAGATGGAGAACAGAGCAGAACCTCCAGGATCCAGCTGTCCGTCTATCAGGTGTGATGGGTCCAAAGGAAAACCTCCAGACTTCAGTGAAGAACCTGGACCCTCAGACTCAGAGTAAGAACCCAGTTTCTAACTGATCCTTGTGATTCCACAGAGATATGAAACATAATATTTACTTAGTCTTCAGTTTATAAAGTGAAAGTAAATTAGTTTAGAACTTTAACTTAAAGCTCCATAATCATCAGCTGTTAGTCAATAAACCAGTAGTATTCACTGCAGAAATATTGGGCCTGGTTATACACACATGTACAATGGTCTTAGTCACATTGGCTGTAGGGGGAATTGTTGGCATGTAAATGTGTAAATATATGTTTAGAAGCAGATTCATTCATTTGTTTAAAAATGGACCTTAGAGTTTTATAAACTCGTAAGTAAAGCATGAATCAGGAAGACCATTTATGTTAAGATCTAAAGGAAGGAGAAGGGGTGTGATTACTTTTGTTTTACTTCTTCAGACCAGGACCTGGACTGCTGGCAGCCAATCAGAGCAGCTGTGCTCCAAGTGAGACTGAACATCTCCAATCAGAACTTCCTTCTATCGTCTCTGTTGGACTAATTCCTCGTCTCTAGTTGGCATTTGGGAATCTCAGTGTTTAAAGTCTTTCTGGGATCGATTATTTCCCCTGAATCTCTGGATTTCCAGCTGCTGTAAATATAACGTCTGTGTTCAACCCAACAACCTATTGGGTTTGCTTTGAAGTGCTTCTGTTTTCAGCCCTTTGTGCTAAATGCATTAAAACTGAACATCTCCTTAAAGCTGCAGCTCATTGTGATGGAAACAAAAAGGTGGAAAAAATGACCTGTTGCTCTGCTGCTTTACAGAAAGAGGAAAGGAAAGTCTGAGAGACAGAAACCTTTATTTCCTCTGACAATAGATCCCAGATTACAGCAGATATATTTGTAGAAACATGGGATATTTCTATCTGCTGTTTACTTCTAAAGCACCAAATCAGTCCCATGTCATTTCTAATCTGTAATTATTCTCTAAAAACATCCAATCCAGTCTCTGAGGGAGAAAAGCATCTGAAATGTGAACACTACCTGATCCAAGGAGCTGTTTCTCTGGCAGATTAGAGCATTGCCTCGAGATTTCCTTTATTAAGGCTGAAAATGCTGCCAGGAACCATTTTCTGTCTCTCTGCCTCTTCTGTAGCTGCTGTGTTTGTGGGAGAAGGTCAGATAGAAACAGAGAAACGAGGACAATGGTGACCTGATGCTAAAGAGTTCATGTTGCTGAAAGCTGCTGCATGTTTCTCTCAGCATTTATTCATCTGATCTGCTTTGTGAATCAGATCCTGAATGTGAACAGATACTGGCCACAAAGCAGAGGCACAACTCTGCTGTCTGACCATCTAACAAGGTTCTGCTTCTAAGGATGGATCCCATTGGTTAGCATCACATCATGTGAACCAAGAGACCTTCTAATGATGACAACTCCTGATGTTCCAGATGTTTCTGCTCCAACTTCATCACTAAATCAGGTTTTTCCTTCAGTTGTCTCTTCTCTGTTCCAGCAGATGTTGGTCTGCAGGAGGTTCTAGAGGAACATAAGATCAGTCTAAGGAGGAGATGTGAACATGTGACTGAAGGAAGTGATGAACCAGGAAGTAGAGCCCTCCTCAACAGGATCTACACTGATCTCTACATCACAGAGGGACAGAGTGAAGAAGTTAATACACAACATGAGGTGAAGCAGCTGGAGAGAGCTTCCAGGATCCAGAACCTCCATAACTCTCCAATCAGGTGCCACGACATCTTTAAAGCCTCACCTGACCAACATGGAGCCATCAGAGTGGTTCTGACCAACGGCGTCGCTGGTGTTGGAAAAACCTTCTCAGTGCAGAAGTTCACTCTGGACTGGGCCGAGGGATTGGAGAACCAAGATGTCGGTGTTGTGGTTCTGCTGTCGTTCAGGGAGCTGAACCTGATCAGAGGTGAGCAGCACAGTCTTCTCACGCTGCTCCATGTTTTCCATCCAACCCTCCAGAAGCTCCCAGCAGAGCAGCTGGCTCGCCACAAACTTCTCTTCATCTTTGACGGCCTGGATGAAAGCAGACTTTCTCTGAACTTCAACCACAGTCGGCTGGTTTCTGACGTCACACAGAAGTCTTCAGTCGACGTTCTGCTGACAAACCTCATCAAGGGGAACCTGCTTCCCTCGGCTCTGGTCTGGATCACCTCCAGACCTGCAGCGGCCAATCAGATCCCTCCTTCGTGTGTTGCCGGGGTAACAGAGGTACGAGGCTTCACCGACGCCCAGAAGGAGGAGTACTTCAGGAGGAGGTTCAGTGATGAAGAGCTGTCCAGCAGAATCATCTCCCACATCAAGACCTCCAGGAGCCTCCACATCATGTGTGGAATCCCAGTCTTCTGCTGGATCACTGCTATGGTTCTGGAGAACATGTTGACCACAGAGCAGAAAGGAGAGCTGCCCAAGACCATGACTGACATGTACTCTCACTTCCTGCTGGTCCAGACCAGGAGGAAGAAGAACAAGTACCACGAAGGACATGGGAGGAGTCCACAGGAGCTGATGGAGGCTGATAGAGAAGTTCTCCTGAAGCTAGGGAGGCTGGCGTTGGAACATCTGGAGAAAGGAAACATCATGTTCTACCAAGAAGACCTGCAGCAGTGTGGTCTGGATGTCACAGAGGCCTCGGTGTACTCAGGAGTTTGTACAGAGATCTTCAAGAGAGAGAGCGTGATCTTCCAGAAAGCAGTCTACTGCTTTGTTCATCTGAGCATTCAGGAGTTTCTGGCTGCAGTCTACATGTTCCACTGATTCACCAGCAGGAACACACAGGTGGTGAAGAACTTCCTGGGAGATAAATACAATAAAACATCTCTGGATGAGTTCCTGAGGAGAATCATGGATAAATCCCTCCTCAGTGAAAATGGCCACCTGGACCTGTTTGCTCGCTTCCTTCATGGCCTCTCTGTGGAGTCCAACCAGAGACTCTTAGGAGGCCTGCTGGGTTAGACAGAGAACAGTCCAGGAACCATCCAGAGAGTCATCACCAACCTGAAGGAGATGAACACTGATTATATTTCTCCTGACAGAAGCATCAACATCTTCCACTGTCTGATGGAGATGAAGGACCTCTCAGTTTATCAGGAGATCCAACAGTTCCTGAAATCAGAGAACAGATCAGAGAAGCTCTCAGAGATCCAGTGCTCAGCTCTGGCCTACATGCTGCAGATGTCAGAGGAGATTCTGAATGAGTTGGACCTGGAGAAGTACAACACATCAGAATCAGGACGACAGAGACTGGTTCCAGCTGTGAGGAACTGCAGAAAGGCTCGGTGAGTCCAGATGTCTTCACTGACTGATGCTGATTCAGCATTATTGCCGTCCTGTTTATTCTTCATTATTCAGTCGGTTCTGGACGTTTTTGGACCTTTAACTACTTCCTTCATACTTTGGACTATTTTAACCATCAGATTTCTAAATCTTCAGCTCATTGAGGTCAGCTCTGCTGCAGCTTTTTATATTTAAAGATTTTGATCTTTTAGAAAGATTCAATCATCCAGAGACACATTTTAAACTTTAAACAGCTCTTCTCTCATTGGGCTGTTACCCACAATTCACCTCTTTAGAAAATCACTCTTTGGGTCAGGGCTAATGAACTGATGGTCTGTAGGCCACTTCTGGTCCGTTGGTGATGGTAATCTGGCCCCTAAATGACTTCTTTGTAAAAACTAAATAAATCAGAGAACATCGGAAATATTGTGTGAAAAACAGCCCAGATGAGTGGCATGGTTGAACAGCCTTGGTTTGTCTGCTGTTCAGTTCCTAACCTCTAAGTAATAGGTTAGCTTTCATTGTTCTCTGAAACAGTCCACAACGATGTTTGTCTCCCAGTGTCTACGACTGTCACTGACATCTTCAACCCTTGTGTCTCTTGGTTGGGGCAAAGTGGTGGGGGTGGAGGGGTGGAAGGATGGTTTGCAGGGCTAAAGGATAAGCAGCAGCAGCCTGTTGAACAATAAAATAAACCAAATGTTTTTGAACTTGATAATTATTGCCCATTAACAAGCTGCAACCAGCTATAAATGGTTGTAACAAAATATTCTCTTGCAGCAATATATCAAACTAAAACAGACTTTGTAGTAAATGAAATAGGGCTCCCTCCACTGCAGACGGCAGCAGGTTGAATGTACTTCAGCTATTATACCACTGAAGAAGTAAAGTGCTAAACTAAGTCAGCCACTGGTAAACTCCTGCAGCGGAGAGCATGCTCTGAAGAAAAGCTGCTTTATTGATGCAGTTGTAGTAACACACTGTTTTCTATTGGAAGTAACGTTACGCCGTTATCTGTTACATTAAGTCATGACTCTCTTTACTAAATGAAAACTGGAGCCTCCTGTTTTCTTTTTGATACACTACCAGTAATTTTACCCAGTTTGGTCACTTCCAGTAAAAGGAAGAGGCGTCACTTGTATGTATAGTTAGAGATGATTTGGAAGTGAGATGAAGCCAAAACAACCATAGTGTATTATCACTAGACTCACATATGTCTAGAGATAATCTGGTGATGATTGACATAGAGGAGACGACCAAATGCTACCATGGACATCCAGATAGATTTAGTCAGTTCTGTTGTTTTACTCTAGATGATCTTTCTTCATCTTTGTGGTTAAATGAAGCTTTTAACCAAAGCAGAGACACAGCAGCTCTGCAGTAGAACCAAGACCTGAAGAGACTGAAAATTCTCTGTGTGGGTCAAACAGGACATTGATGTGAAGAGCAGATGTTCATCTGATGATGACATCACTGTTTAGTCATCATCTTTTATCTGTCAGTGTTTATTAGTCTGATTTAACTACAACTGATCTGATTCTTTCTCTCATCACAGACTAGTGGGCTGTAGGCTCTCACCGACTGAATGTGAAGTTGTGGCCTCAGCTCTGAAGTCCAACCTCTCCCTGACTGACCTGGAAATAGATCAGATCTATGGAGGAAGAACCTTTGGAGACTCTGAGATGAAGCGTCTCTGTAAGATCCTGGAGACTCCATTCTGTAAAGTAAAGAAGCTGATGTAGGTTTTATCTTTACTGCTACTTTAAAACTTATTTTAATTAATAATTTTGTTCTGACATTTTTTCTTTACAGACAACCTGCTGTCCAAATGTTTTGCCTTGTCAATTATTTATTTTCTTATTTGATATTTTCAATATTGAACATTTCACACTTAAAATGTTTTGGACTGAAGAACAAAAATTAGGAAAATAAGTCAAATTATGTCAATCATTGGTGGAGATGTTTTAATTGGATTTGGGAAAGATTTAGATAACAAGATCAGATCATTTAGCTTTATTTTTAATTTCTTTGTCACATCTTTACATGAAACATTAATTTTTGTTCCTCCAGAGTAGTTCCAGGATCACATTCATACACATAAACAGTAAGATAAAAATAATAAAATAGTATTATCTAAAAAAAATTAATGTTTGAGAAAAACAAAGAGAGAAAATGTAAACTAAATCAAAGCGACGGCACCAGCAGGTTGCATGTTCTCCCTGTGCATGCTTGGGTTCTCTCTGGGTACTCCGGCTTCCTCCCACAGTCCTAAAACATGACCGTTAGCTTAACTGGCCTCTCTAAATTCTCCTTAGGTTTGAGTGTGTGTGTGAATGGTTGGTTGTCCTGTCTGTCTCTGTGTTGTCCTGTGATAGGCTGCTTACCTGTCCAGGTGAACCCCGCCTCTCAGCCACTGACAGCTGCAGATAGACACCAGCAGCCCTCAGGACCCCAGCAGGGATAAGCCTGGTGGAAAATGGTTGGATGGACGGCACCAGCAGGTTCCAGCAGCTCAGCTTTGTCCTGAAGCTGCTGTTCTGTTGGTGCGGGTCAGAGAGGAACCGTCCTCTTCAGTCTGACAGCTCAATCAGACAGAACCAGAACCAGGAGTGTTATAAGAATTATTATTCTGAAGTCACTATGGCCTCACACCACTCGGACAGAGGAGGCCTGGAGACCTGATGTCTGTGTATAAGATCCACTGTTTTCTGATTGCAAGGCCAAATGCTGCAGCTGCTGAGGGATACTGATTGTTTACGATAGACTGTCTTTGTTTTGTCTCATGGGAAGGCCACGGTGCAGTATTAGGGGAAGCCCGAAAAGCGACACAGACAGAGACAGGGCAGACAGAGACTGCAGCGGAACCGTGGGGTGCGATTACTTTCCAACTATGTGAATCTCTGCTCTGTTTCTCAATAAAAGTGCTGGAACGTTATACCACCGTCTCGTCATTTAGTAAAGATGGGAACTCAGTTACTATTGTTTAATACTCCACCCAAACCTCCCACAACAATTTGGCGTCACGAACAGGATCTCCGACCGACGAGCGAGGGAGTCCGAGGACAGGAGCTGCTTTGGCCGGCCCGGAGAGGTTATCCGGCCTCTGGTACCCCGAATGGATTTTCAAGGGATGTGGAGGAGCTCCTGGTCTCGGAGCGTCTCTGGGCGTCGGCGCGAAGATCCAAACCTTTCTTTCATGAGACGGTAAGGGGATTATTTTCCAGCTCTTTTAAAAACAAACGCAATTGGTCAAAAAATGCTTGCAAGCTTTTAAATTTTAAACCCCATTTTAAAGTATACCTCAAGAAATTTTAAAATTAAAAACTGTAAACCTAAAAGGCAGTAAAAGTAAAAGCCGGTAGAAATAATGAATTATATTTAATCCTTAAGGCAAATAAAACAGGGTTCACAATACCGAACGGTGACTAAGGTTTAAACATTAAACTAAAATTCAAAATTTAATTAGAATACGTTTTCAGCTGAAATACGGACTTTCCCACAAGGGGGGAGGAGTGGCAGAGTGATTTTCACCTGGAGAACAGGTGACCGGCTGAGCAGTTTGCAGCTGGTCCATTAAAGTCCTCTTGTCTTGGGTTTGTGCAAGAGGCTGTCCACTTCTGTTGTGGATGAAAGCGGCAGGGATGCTTAAGTCCTTGACTGTTGCGAAGACGTTCGCAGCTTTGATAAGTGGGGACCCCGACCATTATACCAAAAAGGCGACCATCGGATGTGAGGCCTTTCATTTAGTTGGTCGATCGTGCTAAGGACGTAAAAAATAATAATAAAAAACAAAAAAAGGATAAAATAAATAAAAACAAACAAAAAAAAAAAGTCTGGATGCAGAAGAGTCAGTGTAATGGGGGAAAGGCAGAGGTTTTTCAGGGTCAAGCCTAGCCCCAGGGTGAGACGTTCGATTTCATGCTGAAAAACGTAGGGGCCCAGACGCATGACATGCATAAATGATTTGAAATAATTTGATTAAACATGCAGATTTCTCACATAGGGATTATTATTATTACTATTATTTTATGTTATTGCAGTACTGCTACTAAATAATAAAAATAAAATTAAGAGAAAAAAAGAAAAGCGATAAAAACAAGGAAACGGAAACGAAACTAAAAAGGCGTTGCACCGGGGAAGCGTTTACGTGGGGACCGATTAGGCACTTCCGTTGTGGATAAAACTGTTCTGAACTGCTAATAGTGACGTATAACTTTCAAAAATGGGTAAGTGTCCAAGTGTCTGCGAGACACAGAGTTGTATCCTTGCGGGGCTGAAGCGTAAAACCGCGTGTGGACGAAGCATCGGGGGGTCATAACCAGCGCACGCTCTCCACCTTTTAAACTAAGCGGGAACTTAACGCGTTGAAAACATCTTTCGGCGTTGACGTTTAAAAATTATGAAAAACATAGAACTATTTAAGATGGTGAAAAGGCAGGCCTGCACGTGTTTGTCTGTCTGAATGTCATCGTTTGTATGTAACTGTACGTGTGTATGTATCTATGTAACTAAACGTTCATCTGTGTGAATTAATTCGGGGTAAAAGTAATGTTCATGGTTTCAGAATGTTCATTTGTTTTGGGAGAACTGCAGCTCCGTAATTCAAATGACATTTTAAGCATGGACTATGTTAACAATAGAGGTACAGTAAAAGAGAGATTTAAATAACAAAGTTTGTTTTTTAACATTAAATATCAGGACCAAATTAAATTGATACACGGAGAGATTAACATGGCTTGAATGGAAATATTTCAGCTTTGTTAGAAATTGGAAATAAGCGTTACATAAGCTTGTTAAGTTTACTGTTTTACAAATTTAGGCTGAGATCCTATAACTTGTTTTTTAGCCCTAAAGTAATTTAAAATTACTGAGATCTCATTACTTATAATAATAATGATTCATCACAAACCAGTCCAGTTGAAAGAAGTTTAGATATACAAGATTTTTGATTTAAATAGATGAGGGAAAACTGTGCTTTGAACAAACTGTATGGAACTAAATATGGTTGCTTTTCTAAGGTTTTTCTATTCATTTATTTTATTTATTTTTTACTTGGAATTTGAATGCAACTAATGAGAAATTTTGAGAAGCGTCAAAATATCAGAAGGCCACGTTACACGCGTCATCAGTTACGAAATCATCTGATGTTATTAGTAATGCTGAGCTGAGGCGATCCTCAGAGGGACAGTATAACCTGAGAAGGACAATAGATATGATAAACAAATCTGACCATGATTTAAACATCTGAATGTTTATGGCGAGGCTGGGTCTGTGTGTTCTGGCCTGGGGCCCGAAAACTATGTCAGAGGGAAAAAATAAAATAAAGCCAGCTTCTGAAGGGTTAAATTTTAATTCTAATCTTGGTTTGTTTTGGGTAGCCTTCTCAATGTGCGGAATTATGGGGAAAACTCTTATCATTTATAGAGAAACACTAAAAGCTCAAAAACTAAAAGGGAAAAATCATTGTTTTAAAGTTTCACACTTGACCAATTTAGATTGAAAAGGTATATATGAATAAAATTATTACTAACAGCAAATACACATGGTCAAAGGACCAGAAATATATCAAAAATGTTTGTAATAAGTCAAAAAAAAAAACCTATGACATATTGGAAAAGACATAATTGTGCTCCTTGGAAAACAATTTTGTTTTAGTTTTTTTGGTTCATTTCTTTCGTTTTTTTGTTTTCTTTCTTTTGGAGGTGTTTTGAACAGAGTTTCAAAGGAAAGGGGAAGAATAGAAACCTTCCCAGGATCAGAGAAAAAAAGGGAAAACATCACGTTAAAGGGACACTAAGGGGACCAGGGTTTTAACTGCATGCTATTAACACTCTTGTTTTTCTCTGAGTTATTGCTTTCAGATTAAAGGAGTTATAATCAGATTTGGACACTAAATTATACTTGGTTTTAACCAAGTTATGCCAGATCTTCCAGCAGGAAAGGTGGTGTCTTAAAGATGTTTGTTGCTTTCTGCTATTAACAGCTCTATCTTTCTGCTTCTTTTTCTTTGCAAAGAAACCTGGTCAATATGATAGGAATGTGCTAACATAGAGATTTAGTCTCATTTTAGACATTCTCAGATGCGAGAGAATGCAGAAACAGTGCCGCAGTGCCATGGGGGCTGATCCTTGGGACAAGGACTAAAGGTGATGTCATTGACTTCAGCCTGATCCAGTTTTGAGTTTTATTTTGTCAGAGACAAAGTTTGATTTATTTTTTATCCTTTTGTTTCTTTTATGTTTGTCATGTTAGAGGGAACACTGTAGTTAAAATGTTTGTGACTGCTTTGCTGTAATTTCTTTTCAACCTATGGAGCGTTTTCTTTGGCAAAAAATGCTGGCAGAATTCATTCTGTTTGCAGGCGTGAGGACTGGAGGATGGACTCTTGATGAGAACGAGAATGTTGGGCTGCTGAATTTAGACATTGGACTGAAAATGGACATTGAAGGACTATGACTGAGGCATCGGACAACCTTCGACAACAAACACAGATGAGTTCTGCAGACACGACTTCATGCATTTCACTTCAGATTTTGTTGTACACAATTAAAACAAAACACACATTACAAAACACATAAAGATTATGTAAAGGTGAAAACTTTTAAAGAAGCACCTTGATGGAATCATGGAGCAACTTAATAAATTAAGTGGGTATTATATCAACAGTTAAATAAATAAATGAATTAATTTGTTTTCACTATATACGTAGAGTAATCTGAACTTTTAAATAGCATTTCATTTAATGAACATCTTAGAGCAAGCTGATTTCTGCCAATCTGGCAGGCATCAATAAAACGCAAAGAAAAGGTTACTGGCTAAAATGGGTAATGTTGCAATAAAATTAGCATAATGACACATCCTACTAACTAACATGGGTAAATTTAGGATTAAAGCATCAGGGTACAATGGTTACAATATTTATGGAGATTTAATATCTTTCAACTAGAACACAAATAACTCAAAAGTCTTTTTAACCAGTTAACCTGTTAACCTGAGGGCTTTTAGATCAGGATAATTTAATGGTTATTGTCTTACATACAGAAAATAAGTAAGATTAATTTAATTAGATTAAATTATGGGGACATTTTGGATCTGGTCAGGATGGTTGGGGGGCTGTGATGATAAAAGGGTAACAGCTTGAAGGTGATATCAATGAATGAAGGTTTTCTCTGAGGAACATTAAAGCAGCAAAGACACCCCACATTGGAACTCCTGTTTTGAACGGGACATAAGGTGAGATCCTTACAATGAGAGACGTTCCACACAGGGGGGTGTGGAGACCCCTGGGGCATGGCACCCAGGACGAGCTGCTGTGGACTTGACACAGCTGGTGGAACCAGAGGGACGACAAGGTGGTCCCACAGGTTACCTGACACCTAACACTGACTGTAAAGGGTTCTGGGTTTTCAGGGTTGCTGAAAACAGAAAGCTTCAGAGAACCTTAACCCTTCCTGACCAGGCACTCAGAATACATAGATCATAGATCAGATTGCAGAGGCCTAGGCAAATAGGAATGCAGAGACGCGTTCACCCAAGAACTTCTTAATAAAAGTCCTTAATCCTCAGTTTAAGAAAATAAATAATCACATGTATGGTTTACTTTATTTTAGGATTAATTTGGGAACTAATTCTGATTTGCTTAAGTAGCTTTAGTTGTTCTACAATGTTAGAGCGTTTTCAAAAGCTCCTGTTCTCTCTCATTGCTTTGTTTGTAGAACCATGGCATCCTTGAACAGTAACAGCATGGTATAAATATTTTGTCTTTTCTGTGCAGAACAGCACCTCACTTAAAAAAAAGAAAAAAGAGGGAGAGAGGGAAAAGGCTTTCACATGGAAAGGCTTTCTTTTTCTCAGTTGGGTTTTCAAAATAAATGGGAAATGTCATGAAACGAATATGTTGATGAAATTATGTTGCAGAGAACTTCAACTGTCAGACAACAACAGTTAAGACACACATTAAAAGCATTCTGTTAAGAATTATTATGAATTTACTGCAGATACATTTGAACTTAAAGATTACTCTTTTAACTAATAATTGAATTGCAGAATTCTGAGAGCTAAATAATTGTGCACAGAAATATCTTGAATGTGAAAGTGCTTGAAGAATGTTTTAATAAATGACACATGAAAGGGGTTTTGATAAGAACACTAATTACACCTTGTTTCTGTTCTCTAGTGGGAACAAGGACTCGTGTCTGCAGACCATCTTCACAAAGTGTTTTATTAGAGAGAAATGCAAAATAAAATGCTCAGTGCCCATCCAGAACTGAACACTTATTACCATCCAGCTCAATCGTCCAGCCTGCGTGGAGGAACCAGAAGAGGACTGGGGATGAAGAAGCCAGAGAACTCTGATTCCTTATTCTTCAACGGGAGGAGTTGCCTGAAGAGACCCTAAGCGCGATTAGATTAATTTCTGCCTTGTGCCTGAATGGCCTGAAGGCTTTCTTAACTTTGCGTTCTTGACGTTTAGAACTCTTCTCATATTGTGTTGCTGTTTGTTTAACTGCTCTGTTCCACTGACTCACATGTTTGATTTTTTTGTGTTATGAGATCTACACTTTAATGTTACATCATGTTGATCAATATGGTTTTATGGTAAAAAATGGAAACTGTTTGCTTCAGACACACAAGGATCTATGGTTTATGCACCTTTTGATTTGATATAGGAAGAACCAGGATCGGATTGGCTCTAAAGATCCTTTAATATTAGCTGGTAATGATAAGACTTAGATTCAATACAGGGTTTTCAGGCTCAGATTGGCCGAGAGCAGATTTCCCTGGGAGGGGGCTTGCCAGTTTTTACTGCCCCCTAGGGGTAGCTTTTTCTGGCGTTTCCCCTGCCCGCACTGAACCTCTCCTGCCTTTGCTCCTGGTGTTGTAAGTTTGGAGTGCTGGATTATTGTCCATCGTAGGGGTGAGTGGAGAAAGGAGTAGGAGGGTATTCAGGGTGGGTCAGAGTAGACGGATTCGACCTTGGTTACTGAACAGGGTTTAGCTTACCATAGTCTAATGTAATTTTAAAATAATGTGCGCATAGGTACCTAAAACAGTCCTTACCTAATTAGATGAATCCTAAATTGTAGATGAAAGCTAAACCTTTGATCTTGTGTGTTAAAGCTCTATGAAGCATTCATGTTGATCTGTACTAAAAGTTCCAGCACTACCCGGTTCCAACACGGGAACCCTTTGGGTCCCACTTTACGAGTTTACAGAAATGGTTCCTCTGTGTTTTGTTCACATTTTCAAGTGGTGGGTCATCTTGTTTTGTCTTGATGCTGACGACGCCATCATCAAAAAAAAAAAAAAAAAAAAAAAAAAAGAGAGGAATGTTATAAGAATTATTATTCTGAAGTCACTATGGCCTCACACCACTCGGACAGAGGAGGCCTGGAGACCTGATGTCTGTGTATAAGATCCACTGTTTTCTGATTGCAAGGCCAAATGCTGCAGCTGCTGAGGGATACTGATTGTTTACGATAGACTGTCTTTGTTTTGTCTCATGGGAAGGCCACGGTGCAGTATTAGGGGAAGCCCGAAAAGCGACACAGACAGACACAGGGCAGACAGAGACTGCAGCGGAACCGTGGGGTGCGATTACTTTCCAACTATGTGAATCTCTGCTCTGTTTCTCAATAAAAGTGCTGGAACGTTATACCACTGTCTAGTCATTTAGTAAAGATGGGAACTCAGTTACTATTGTTTAATACTCCACCCAAACCTCCCACAACAGGAGCCAGCAGTGTGGCTATTAAAACTAC
The DNA here is from genome assembly GCF_011125445.2 of Fundulus heteroclitus. Lineage (NCBI taxonomy): Eukaryota > Metazoa > Chordata > Actinopteri > Cyprinodontiformes > Fundulidae > Fundulus > Fundulus heteroclitus. The sequence goes on along the minus strand of NW_023397373.1, from coordinate 824,994 downwards.
ACCACAATATTGAAAAGTAAAAAGCTCTACTGCAGCAGACGCTCTCTGGACTCAGCAGTACCGTTCAGCAACAAGCCAACAAGTTTGAGCACCAAAATGGAAAGCAAAGAAAAACTGAAGAATCATCATTTCTATTAGTCTGCAGACCATTTCTGCCTGGCAGACCCTGATCCAGAGGAACATCTGGCTCCAGCTGTTCTCCTCCATCCTCCTCCTCCCAGGATGTGAAAAAGGAGGTGCTGGGAGCCCCATCAGCCCGGATGCTCTGTTGGCTTCTCACTTTAAATCGGCGCTGGAGAAGATCCAGAAGAACGCCGAGGAGTCAGAGACGCTTCAGGACCTGGGGAGGCCTTGCTCCGGGCCGACGTCCCTCGCTGGTCTGCCGGCTGCTTGGACCACCGTGGCCAGCGTCAGGAGTTCAGGAGCTCCACGGCTCCTGGACCCTCCCTCTGCTCCTCCATCAGCCTCCTCCCCCATCAGCCGAGTCTTCCATCAGCCTCCTCCTCCTTCATCAGCCTCCTCCACCATCAGCCTCCTCCATCAGCCTCCTCCTCCTTCATCAGCCTCCTCCACCATCAGCCGAGTCTTCCATCAACCGCCTCCATCAGCCTCCTCCTCCTCCATCAGCCTCCCCCTCCTCCATCAGCCTCCTCCTCCATCAGCCTTCTCCTCCTCCATCAGCCTTCTCCTCCTCCATCAGCCGCCTCCTCTCCTTATCTCCTCCTCCATCAGCCTCCTCCTCCCCTGGTTCTCTCCTCCTTCCCTCCTCCTCTTCTCCTTCTCTCCTCTCTCCTCCTTCTCTCCTCCTTCTCTCCTCTCCTCCCTCTCTCCTCCTTCTCTCTCCCTCTCTCCTCCTCAGACTGATCAGCAGAGGCTCCACGCTGCACCTCCTCTCTCCTCCACTCCTCCTTCTCTCCTCCTCTCCTCTCCTTTTTCTCTCCTCCCTCTCTCCTCATCTCATCCCTCTCTCTTCTTTCTCTCCTCCTTCTCTACTCCTGTCTTCCTCTCCTTCTTCTCTCTTCCTTATCTTCTCCTCTCCTCCTCTTCCTCTTCCTCTCCTTTCCTCTTCCTCTTCCTCCTCTCCTCCTTCTCTCCTCCCTCTCCTCTCCTCCCTCTTTCCACCCTGTCTCCTCCTCCCCCTCTCCTCCTCCTCTCCCTCTCTCCTCCTCCTCTCCTCCTCCCTCTCTCCTCCTTCTCTCCTCTTCTCCTCTCTCCTCCTTCTCTCCTCCTTCTCTCCTCCTTGTCCTCCTGTCCTTCTTCTCTCCTCCTCCTTCTCTACTCCTCCCCCTTTCTCCTCCTCCTCTCTTCCTTCTTTCCTCCTTCTCTCCTCGTTCTCCTCTTCTCCTTCTCTCCTCCTTCTCTCCTTCTCTCCTCTCTCTCTTCTCCTTCTCTTCTCCTTCTCTTCTCCTTCTCTCCTTCTTCTCTCCTCCCTCTCTTCTCCTTCTCTCCTCCTCTCCTTATATTTTCCTTCTCTCCTCCTCCTCTCCTCATATTCTCCTTCTCTCTCCTTCTCCTCCTTCTCTCTCCTTCTCCTCTTCTCTCCTCCTCTCATCTCCTCCCTCTCTCCTCCTCCTTCTCTCTCCTTCTCCTCTTCTCTCCTCCTCTCCCTCTCTCCTCCATCTCTTTCCTTCTTTCCTCCTTCTCTCCTCCTCACAGACTGATCAGCAGAGGCTCCACGCTGCACCTCCTCTCTCCTCCACAGTTCAGAGGAGTTATGGAGACGGTTCTAGCGTCTCCAGAGCAGAGTGCTGCTCTCCTGTCAGAACTGCAGGAACTCCTGGATAAAGACATCATTTCCAGGGTTCTCCACGGGGTTCTATTCCCTTTATGTACTGGTTCTGATCACAGAGAGACGGTTCCACATGCTGACAATCAGACAGCTGCTGGAGAACGTTCACCAGAACCACTGGTTCTCCTCCATAGATCTGAAGGACTACTTCCATGTTCCATCATCCCCAAACACGGGAAGTATCTGCGCTTCTCCTTCCAGGGGATTCCCTGTCACTACAACTGCCTGCTGTTAGGTTCCTCTCTGGTTCCACGCACGTTCTCTTTTATGTGGACCACCAGCTCTTGCTGGCTCGGTCCAGAGAGGAAGCGGCGGTGCAGACCAGAGCTCTGGCTCCATAGCTGACAAAACTGGCAGACCTGGCGGCATGGGCGGGCATTGGGGGGCCGTGCCTGCCCAGGACTGGAAGCTGTATTTTTTTGTTTTGTTGTTTTATACCTCGGAGTGGCCATCCTCCTATTAGTACTATCTTTGGTGTGTCAGTCATACAATTTAACCAATCACATCAACGACTGAAGGCAACAGGCTAGCCAATCACAGCCGGAGTGGGGCGGGACACTGAGTCATAGCCTTCAGTCGCCGCCGCCGCGCTGTTTGCCTGTGGTCACCATCGGTGTCGGTAGAGCGGGATGAAAATTTGGTCTGATTACCAAACAATTACAAGAAGTGACAACGAACCAAACAAGAGCGAGCTGGAAGCAGTGTGAATAATTTCTGTTTGAAATGTCAGCACTGAAGTCTAAAGTGGAGTAGACATTGATGCTAGGAGGGTTAGCTACGACAGCTAGGAGGGTTAGCTAGGTAGCTAGGAGCACAAGTAGCAGAACCAAGCAGGTTAACTGCCAAACTGAAGAAACTTGGGTTACTTGCAGACAGAAGGGAACTCTGCTTTGTTCTGCTCCTTGTGCTCCCTAGCTGCTGTAATTGCAGAACCTCTTCTACACCATTGCTCATGTTAATAAGCATGTAGCTTATGCTGGACTTTGAGTCAAGACACAGCGCTATAGGTTACCCTATCTCACTGTTAGTTTCCAGTAACCGAAACCCAACATAAAACCTGCCCATTGACCAACTTAAAAGAAAAAAACAAGCCCAAATCTCAAACTCTCTCACGTTAAAAGCACAGAACTATTAAACACATAAGAACTATTAAACACATAAGAATACGCCATTGGTACACAACTGCGCTGAAGCATTGAAAAAAACTGTGCATACGGGCTCCGAACAAAATATGCAATCAGACAACCAAATAACACAAAAGATCTCTTTAAGAATCATGATATATCAACCGTAAATAAATAAATAAATAAATAAATAAATTGCTTCCCAACATGAGTTTATCTATTTTAATATAAACTTAATTTCTCTCAGCATAGCTCAATCAAACATTTTTTTTACACGCAGTCATGAAATATTTTCAAGTTGATAAGTAGAACTCAACCCCTCTTGGGCGTTTACACTGACCAAACACTTGATTAACCATTATTATTTTCATGTTTTATTATAACAATCAATATTATTCATTACAACTACTATTCAGTGATGATGTCAGATTGACAGATTCTACTTACTTAAAAAATAAATTCATCAGTATGAGTTGAAGGAGATGGCATTTTATTAAATTGTTTTGGTTTCCTATCCGACCTTGACGACTATTTTGATATATTTTGTTAGTAATTCTTTCTAAAAGCCTAACAAATGTTGTGAAAAGCTTCCCAAATTTTTTACAATCTGCCCATAAGCTATTTTTGTTCCAGCTAATTGGAATAAAACTTAGGCTTTTGTGTTCAAAAGCCTAATTGGTTGGAAGCCTGCCTAATTTGGTAAAACTGAGTCAGAGGGAGTTCCCCTCAGCAGACCTACGTCACACGTCCCGGTGTTCACAGACGCTGTCAGGCTGGGAGGAAGGTGTCTGTCCCAGGTAGTGGCAGAGAAGTGGCCAGACCACATGTCTCTCCACATAAAGGTGCTGAAGCTGACTCAGCATTTTGCTCCTCTGCTGCGGGACCAGCAGCTTCTGATCCACACCGACAACAGGGTCACAGCAGCGGCATAAAGGGGGGGTGGCTCAGCTCAGCTGCTGAAGGTGGCCAGACGGCTGCTGTGCTGGAAACGCACCAATCTGCTCTCCATCAGAGCAGTTTACATCCCCGCTGTCCTGAACAGAGGAGCGCACATCATGTCCAGAGGGAGATTAGACCCTCCATCACCACCTGATCTCTCAGATCTGGAGCAGGTTCTGCAGGCCAGCAGTGGACCTGTTCTCCACACCAGAGAATGCTCAGTGTCCGCTGTTGTTCTCCCTGAGCCTGAAGGAGGATCCTCCTCTAGGAGTGGACGCCTCTGCTCATCCAGGGCAAAGACACACAAGCTCTAGTTAGGAAGACACCAGGAAAAGATGCAGTTTGTTATATAATGCTTAAACATTTAAATGATAGATCTCTGACTGTTATTTTAAAACTGTTTAATCTGATGTGGGAGACAGGGATTATTCCTGCAGCATGGAAACAGTCAGTTATAATTCCTGTGTTGAAGCAGGTAAAAATGCAGCAGAGCCTTCAAACTATAGGCCTATAGCTTGTACATCTCAATTAGGGAAAACAATGGAGAGAATTGTAACAGAATATCATCTTTTCTACAAAGTAAACATTTATTCTGTCCTTTTCAAAGTGGTTTTGGTAAAGGGAGAAATACTTTGGATGCGGTTCTGTGCCTGGAGTCAGAAGTAAGGAAAGCTCAAAGAAATAAAGAAATAGTGATAGCTGTGTTCCTTGACATAGAAAAGGTGTATAAGATGTTATGGAAAGAGGGATTATTGATTAAATTAGAAAAACTTGGCATAAGTGGTCAGATTTCTAAGTGGGTTTTAGATTTTCTGTTTGGTAGAGAGATAGAAGTTAGAGTTGGGGCTGATTTCTCTACTAGATATATTGTTGAGAATGGTAGCCCACAAGGCAGTGTGTATAGCCCAATTCTTTTTAATATTATGATAAATGACATTTCTGATTAGATAGATGGTAGTAAAGGGAAATCTTTATTTGCAGATGATTTTGGTAAAATCACTTTGAACCCGTGGACCCTGCTGGTGGACCAGTATTGGAGTGGGAGCCGTGACTGTGGGAGGAGAGTTTTTTCCACTGGAGAGGAGGACTAAAGGGAGCAGAGGTCCACGTTGCTCCAAGAAACCAGGATCCAGGATCAGGCCAGGAAAGGAGTCCATGGGGTCTGGTTGGCTCTGTCCCTCACAGTGGTCACAGAGCAGAGCATTTCTGTTAGCGTTATTATTCATCTGGACCAAGGTTCCTTTTTAGTTTATTATTTGCTCTTTGAGAGAAGCCACCACTGAGTTTGGTCTCCATGTTCACAAGCATAGAAACAGGCCTGCAACATAGGGTTAGCTTGGGTTTTACCGACTTTAGCTTTAATTAATAAGCATTTAAGCAAATATTATTGTACTGGGATCACAGATTGACACCCTGAGGGTTTTTATTTTGCTGTTGTATGCAGAGAAGTGCTTGTTACTTGTCTTTATTTAAAGGTCCTAAAGTACATTTATTTTATTCACCTTTCTATTTTCCTAAATAAAGGGGGGGGGGGTATTGTTAACACTTTATAACTTGTGTCAAATGGGGATTTAGTCTGTGCCTCATTATTCCAGTGTTCAGTATTTAGTGCTAAAACCTAATACCATGCATAGATCTGTAGTCCCATGTTTGCACTGCAAGTTTGCTGGTTGAAATCCCACAGGCTCCTGCCCTGGGTCCCTGAGCAAGACCCTTAGAGCCAGAATGCTCCGGAGCGCCACCCAGTGGCAGCCCACTGCTCCCTGAGGGACGGGTTAAATGCAGAGGACACATTTCATTGGTTTCCAAAGATGTGCTGAAAAATGCAGATGATTATTATTTAGTCCAAAGCTCTGAGCTGCCCTCAGGTCTTCAGGAAGGCTGATCCACAGCTGAGGGCCACAGGTGGAGAAAGTCTCCTCATGGTAGGTTTTAGTTCTCAGAATGAGCCACCAGACACTCAGGGACCCACTGAGAACAACTGAGCCAGTATGATGGAGAACATGTGAGCCCAGCAGCAGAACATGGGACCAATGTTCAGTGATCAGGGACTGAAGGAGTAGAACTTTAAACAGACGCCATGTTTCCTTAGATAAAAGCCTCCATGCAGGCTGCTGCTTTAGCTTGAAGATAAATCCAGAACAATGTGAGCTGAAACTCTGTTAAATGATCCATGTTTAGAACATTCTGGCTCTGAGAACCACTGTTCTAGCAGAACCCTGAGCCAGACTAGAAGACAGCAGCATTTTAAACAGACGCAAGAGCCATCAGACTTAAATATCCAGCAGCAGCAAGTGATCATGGATGGATTTATGTTCAAGTAGAGTTTATTGTTGGCTGGTAATCGCCAAGCTCTAGTGCCCCCCCAGTCCTAACCCCAGAACATCTTCATCACCAGCCGCCACTGCTGAGAACCACACCTTGATCTGGAGCTTCACATGTCATGATAACATGTTCTGGTTCTGCTGGCTTTAACTCTTTAAATCAGTTCTAATGGATCACATATCAGACATCAGTTCATCATGTTTCTGGGACTTTTACATTGAGGGACATTCATTTTCTACATTTTATCATTTATTTGTTCATGTTTCGGTTTTAACCTGCATCCTGGTGGCTTCAGCTCACATCTTTTATTCTTTATTCAGATTGCAGAGCTGCAGTTTGTCAGAGATCAGCTGTGATCATCTGGGATCGGCGCTGAAGTCCATCCCGTCCAATCTGACAGAACTGGACCTGAGCGGAAACGACCTGAAAGATTGTGGAGTGAAGGAGCTCTGTGGTTTCCTCCAGACTCCCCTCTGCAAACTACAGAAACTGAGGTCAGACTCCATGTTTTAGTTCTGATATTTGTGATGTGAAAGTTGTGTTGACACTAAACTGCAGACATCTGGCTGATATTCTACTGATCCACACTGAGGATCTTCATGGTAAAGTCTGCTTTCTTCTTCACTGCTTTGCTCCACTTAAAGTTTCTTTCTCTTTCTAACTTCCCTTCAGGATTTATTTAATAATCAGCAGAAAACATGAAACAATGAGCTGAATTTCAGTTTAGAGTTGCGGCTTTCATCCAGAACTGAGGAAGAATAAAATACTAATGTTTCATTTATTTGAAGGTTTTTAATCTATTTAAACCTTTATCAGGTTTTTCTCCATTTTCTACAGGACGATTTTAAAATACTTGAATAAGTGGATGTAATTCAGCTGAAAACAACGTTCAGATCTTCTATTGTAATAAATCTTTGCTGAGTTTGTTCTTGGACTTTTTTTAATGTTGTCTCTCTGTGTAACTGAGTCTGAGCTCTGATCTCAGGTCAGAAGCGGACATCATTGGGACCCCCAGTGTGTAGAAATGCCCCTCATGTGAAGCGGCTCAGAGGGGATTCAAGCAGTTTAGAAAAGTGAATTTCAGCTCCTGGAATCTGTCTGACAGGAACAAATCTATAATCCCTGATTGATGCTTCAGCACTTTTAGAAGCTCTGGAAGGGTTTTACTGACTAAAACACTCAGACACAACATGTAACAGTGCCAGTTTCTGCTTCTGGGAGCTTCAGCTCCTAAAGTCAGTTTACATTAAATATTCTCCATCACATCATGTTTTTATGGCTGTGGAATCATTAAAATAGATCATTTATCTGCATTAATCTCCATTTGTTCATATTTGCTCCACAGTTGCTGCTGACTTGTTTGTTCTCTGTGAAACTTGAATAATTTGGCTGCAGAAGCTGAGTTTGTATTGATGGAGATGCTGGTGGAGCTGACAGAGGTGAAGAGCTGAAGTCAGCAGGGCAGTCATTTAGAAAGCTTGCTGACACTAAATGGAGCTGAAATGTGCGTATGCCACTTTCCACCAGAAGTTAGGATCTTTAAAAATGAATTTAGGGGAAAATGCCAGCTCTGACCCAGGCGTACGCTCATTTTGGAGACGGGGAAACTGGAGACGCAGATGGTGAATTGGTGAATTGCAGCCAACCTGCATGAGGATTCCTCTCAGACGTTCACTTTCACTCCATATCAGACTTTAATCAGAGATCATCTTGATCAGAAGCATTAAAACCTCAGTATTATTCATTCTGCTGCTGGTGACTCTTAAATCCATCTGGGACATTTCAGATAAATCTAAATGCCCATAAGCCATCTTAAATCTTAAATCAAAGTCTGCTAACATCTTCTCTGGGTTTTCTACCTTCACATTCCTCTCTCCAATCATCACTAGGGTGACGTGTTGCACAGATTTTTGTGACCAGGTGAGCAGCAATCACTTTAATTAATGCAAACAGTCAAACACACTCGTGCGTAATGCTGCTGGCTGGATGCATTGGCACTGCTGGAAGACCGTGCAGATGGAGAATTGAGGAAACACGCTTTCAGGGATCAAAGATTTCCTGGCCAATAATGAGGACTGGACAATATCCTGCTTCTGACTCCCAGCATGCATTGTGCTGTTCCACACAGGGGAAAGTGGGTCCACCTCCCTGTGAGGAGGTGAAAGGCAGCTCTCCAACCCCCAGAGAGCAGAGAAGGAGGCTTTCTGCTCACACCCAGGCAGTGCTCACCTTTTTAGGGGGGGTGGGGGTAATAATGGGGGGGCGGGGGGGAACCTCTCTCCTCTGAATGTGGATCTGAACCCACAGCCACAGGGGGATTTAAACACAGAGCACAGCGTGGTTTACTTTTTAACAACTTATTTTAACAGCTTCTTAACAACTTGTTTTAATGTGGACAACATCTGACCTTTTACCTCTGATTTCCACATTTAATAAACGCCTCTCTGGGAAATTTTCCCAACGTTTCTTTGCTTTTTCTCCGTGGCTGCTGCGTCACCATGATGAAAAAATGATCAGCTGACACATTTTCTACACATTAACATTCATGAGGTGCTTTGCATTGACCGTTTCTGCTTGAATCTGGGCGTGTAGAGGGCAGAACCTGAGCCAGAACCTGGTACCAAATGTATCGCTACAGCTGGGATCTAGAAAGGAAAATGGCTGCTGCTGTGCCTCAGCATGGTTTGATTCATCTGAATATTTTTGCCATACTCCATTTTCTTTTTCTTGGCGTTCACTTTTAGTACGGATTCCAAACAAAGTTTCTAAATGAGAGCCAGGACTGTAAAAACTGCTAAACAAGTTTTAACTATTGAAAGTTCTGATATTGTTGATTGTTGAAGAGCTGAACTCAGCAGGTCTTTATTGAAGCAGCAGTTTGTTGTCATTAATATTAATGAGAGTTCTTTAACTGGTTCTGTTGGACTGTTAGAACCTGCATCCTGGTGGCTTCAGCTCACATCTTTGATTCTTTATTCAGCTTGTATTTCTGCAGTTTGTCAAAGATCAGCTGTGATCATCTGGTATTGGCGCTGAAGTCCAACCAGTCCCATCTGACAGAACTGGACCTGAGAGGAAACAACCTAAAGGAGTCAGATGTTCAGCAGCTGCAGGATCTTGTAAAGAGTCCAGACTACAAACTGAAAACTCTGTAAGTAGATGGTTGGAGTGAGTCCAGCTGCTGTCAGCAGAACTGTTCTGAACCCAGTTGGTACCAAAGCAAAGTGTTTCCAGTAAAGTTGCAGCTTCTCAGAGGGAGGAGAATGGTGACAGGCTTCCTGATTGGACACAAAGACAACAATGAGCCAATCAGGGGAGCCAGCAGCTTGTTGTGTTCCTGTCTTTGTGTCCATGTGAAGATGACTGTTGTTGTTGTGTTCATGTCTCCATGAAATGCACCTGGATTCCAGCTGACAGCCTTCCACCATGTCTAGAGACAGTGGTCCTCATTCATCAAGCTGTGGAGCATCAGATCTGATCTCAGACTCTTTGTTCTCTTATTTCAACAGCAAACAGCTGATCAGTTTCATCTTAGTCACAGCTCTGAGATCAGTCTGACTGCAGCCAGCAAATCACGGATTTCACAGCCCATCATTACATTTAGTCACCATGTGGTCTTTCTACAGAGTAGAAGCTCTGCTGAAGTCCACTCAGCTCATCTGGACATGTGTCCTTCTCTCACTAGTTTCATCCAGATGTGTTCAGGGACAGCCTCCATGTTTCTTAGTCAGCTGATTTTTTCAGGAACAGATGTTCATGTTCAGCTTCCAGAGGCTGAAACACTCACTGATCTCCTCTGTTGCTCCTTCTTCTCTCTCCAGGAGGTGGAGGATCTGATTATCTTAGTGGAGGAGAAAATAATAATAATTGAACTTAATTGATCTCACAATGGAGAAATTCACTTCTGCATCTTAACCCATCCCCATTGGGGAGCAGTGGGCTGCCACTGTGCGGTGCCTGGGGAGCAATTGCTGAGCTGTCCTGATGATCCAGAGGTTGAAGCTGCAGCAGTTTGAGTTAAAGAGACTCTGACTGGATCCCGATGAAGAACTCTGACCTTAGAGATGTTGATCCTGTTTATCTGATCATGTCTGTCATTTAGTGTCTGATATTGTTTGTCTCTGTGGACCAATGAGGATCAAATGAAAACTAAGCTGCATTTAGTGGCTTCATGGAGTTTTGATCTGAATCTGATGAAACTGCAAAGTTGATTTTTTTCTCTCTCTGCTTCATTTTCAGCCTGTAACCCAGAAATCTAAAATAAAGCTCAACTCTAAAGTTTTCAGGCTGCATGTTTGCTTCATTGTGATGTAGTTTCTGCAGGTTTTTCAGCATATTTTAGATGTTTTCTTCAAATTTTTTGGCAGCTCTGGTCCTTTTATCTGTTGCTGCAAACAGCTCAGTGAGTAAATGATGGTTTCTTCAATCAGAGGATGAAGCTTTTCTTCATGATTTTAGATCAAATCTTTTTATTTCCTTCTTTCTGAAGGTAAAATCTAAAAGTGAGTAAAGATAAAGTTTGATCTGCACCAGCTTCTTCTTTGGTGAGCATGGAAACACTTTCTGCAGCAGCTCAGAGACTTTCAGATCTTCTTTGGAGGATTTTCTCTGTTCTTCCTGCAGAACGGTTCTGGTTCTGTTGGATCTGAGGCTCATCATGCAGCTCTGCTCTGCTGAGGTCAGAACATAGATTTTAATCCTGTTTAGGGACTGTGGGGGTAAAACCTTCACCTGCAGCTCCTCATTAAGTCCACTGTAGATGTTGGAGGAGGAAAATTGATTTTCTCTTTTAATCAGAAATTCAAACATGAATCATTTCCTTTTTTTCTCGTTTCCTGGACATTTCAGACGGACCAGAACCAGAAGCTGCTCTACAGAACCTGGATCCTCAGATTCTCTCCTTGTTACATAAATAACTTTAGAACCTGAGAAAGACGACATCTGGCATCCCAGCAGACGGGCAGAAAGATAGGAAATCATTTTTTAGATGTGTTGAATTTTAAAGTTAAAGTTGGGTTAAAATGAGGAATTATTAAAATGATTCATGCATCAAACAGGGATTACTAGATTTAGTCAGAACTGAGTTTAAAAGCAGAAGTTTAACACGTTATCTGGATCCTTTGGTTCAGTTTCTAGCTTTAAAACATCTATTAGAACCAAAGATCAGCAGGTGGTGTCTCACTTGATTCCCACTAAAAATCCCTGAGTGGAAATGAAAAGCTGGACCGTCAGTGTGGTTCAGTCAGAGCAGCTTTAGAGACCATTCATCTGATGGAAACGTGGGAACCTTAGAGGAACATTTCTCGGTTCATTTGTTCTGAAACATTTGTTCTCTGGAGGTTTCCTCTGGTTTCCAGCCTTCATTCTGTCTCCATCAGGATAGGAAACCAGCAGGTGGCGCTGCTGAGCGGCTTCAGCTTTCTATGGAGCCACATTAGCAGAACCTTAAATGGATCTAAACTGTTAGGCCAGATCCAGGCAGCCTCCGTGTTCTCTACATGATCTGAGATGAAGAGAAAAGCTCGGAGCACATTGTTGGAAACTGTGGCACAAAGAATGGAGTGAATCATTTCTTCATGTGCAGGTATGTACCTAGGATGAAACATCTTCTACAATTTCGCTAAATAGTTTTAGTCCCAGCAAATAAAAAATAAGCTGAGCCAGCAGTTTATGTCCGTAAACATGAAATGCCGCTACAGCCATGGAGAAACTTTTAGGAAGAGCATCTCTGGTTTTCTAATCAACAAAATACAGTAAGTTATTAATATGAACAGAAATATTGAGTCAAACATTCAGGAAGATGCTCACATGCATCTGTGAGAAAAGTTCCCACGCAGCGTCGTCTATGAAATGCAGATGAATGTTTTTGTCCTGACATCTTTTCAGCAGCTCACTGATGACACATTCTGGATCTGCAAGCCTGTTTCAAGAAGAAAAAACTGATAAATACATGAGAAAATATGAAAATACCAGAGAATTCAGCATTTCTAAACAGCATCTGAGGGTTTTCCATCTTTAACCACAGGTAATGACTTCTGCTCAGATTAATGAACGCACCTTTCTCCACCAGTTCAACAACATTAATGGTATTTCATGGCAGCAGCAGCTCCAGATCCACCAGTTACGTCACGTTTGCTTTGCTGGTTCTGGATCAGAGTAAATTTGCAGCTTTGAAGTTGCTACAGTCCTGATCAATGGAGAAAACAGAGGTCGTCAGTCAAGCTATTAGAACTGGAACAAAATCCAGATTATGTCAAAGAAACTCAGGATCCCAACACTGAACATCTTTGAATGCAGAAATCAGTTTGTTCTCTATCAGAAACATCATTTAGAGGCAATGAGGACTAATGACAGCAATGACAGCAGAAATATGACAATATTTTCTCCCTTCAGTTGGTTTGGAGCCATCAGGATGTGACAGCAGATCTTCTTCTCCATCTTCATCATCCTCACAAACATGCTGCTACCATCAAGGCCTCTGTCCCACTTCTTCAAGTATGCAACTATGTGGCCTATGAACTGATGTGGGAAGTGACTATGAAGCTGTGAACTATTACCAAGTCCACATCTGCCCAGAATCTTCCCTTCTTTCCTTCTGAGGCAAAGCAGCAGCTGCGGTGATCTTTGTTCAGCTCCAGGCTGTCAGGCAGCAGTTTGTGGATGAAGAGCTGATGAAGACGCTGGTTGGACTTTGGACACCAGAGGAACTCTTTAGTCCACGGAGGCTGTTGGTCTGACATGAGGACCGTCACTGATCCACCAACCGCTAGAATAATGAGAAAAATAGCTTTTCACTGCCTTTGTTCATTGGATTTAGCAGCTGGAATATTTCCTGATTAAACTCAGAAAATTAAAAATAAAATAAAGAGTTTGTGCTAAACTTCTGTTGACAAAACAGTCGTTTTCTTTTGTTTTTATAATACCAAATGATGTCTTTAATAAAGGAAAAGGTCAAACAGCAGACGTTTTCCATTAAAACAGTTTCCTGGGTCTCTGCAGAGATCATGTGGAGCCGTTTCTGACTGAGACTGCATTCAGAAAATGAAACGATAACCTGTCCAGGCTGCCACAGGTCCTGCTTCCATTTTTCTTCTATTATATTAAAGATGTTCACATGAACAGAGAAGCTCATTGCTATTCTTTCCATCTGCCTGCATTCCTCCACATAGTGTCCTGCCATCGGTGCGCAGCACTGCAGCACATTGCAGCTGCCTTTGGGAGATTGATGACAGACTAAGAATGAGTGCAGTTATTTCAATCTGAAAAATTCACACAGAAAGAAGAGACAATTAGAAGAATTTATTGATACAATATTTTAAGAGTTTGGCGCTCAGACCTTGGCAGGAAACATTCATGCTGAATTATACTTCAATATGTATAAGCAGGTGTATGAGAATAGGGATGTTCCCCCCAAAAATAGCCGAGGTGGAGGCCAGTACGTCTGTATGCCCAGAAAGCAGAGAAACTTGAATTGATAACTAAGAACAGAGAACAGCAAGATAAGCAATAGAAGAGAAGTGCAGCGAAGGCTTACCAAAGTTCTGTGAGATGAATGGGAAGATGATGATGATGAGGTGAATGGTGAGGTGCTGATGACAAAAGGGGGGGTTGTTTATTGGTTTTAAAATTGTTGGAAAATTGTTTATTGTAATTGTGTTTGATTTAATTGTGTTTAGAAAAGGTTGGGTCGATTCAAGAGCAGCGATGGAGAATGATGCCAGCAACGCGTTACTTAGTAGGGCGTTACTCTATTGTGTCTACTTTTTAATGAAGATCAAACAAACATGTTACTTTTTACAAACTAGTAATCAGATTCAAATTCCTTATGCAATTCACGCTACGTAACTTTTTTGTGATTTTACTTTGGGGGAAAAAACTGGTTTGCTTCTCTGAGAGAGACGTTCTGTCACCTACACACACGAGGTAAGACACAACAGGTGAGTATTAATTAAACTTCACAGTAACACTATAACAAGGTAGATTTGGTCAGCTGGCATGAACTTGAGTCTCTGTGTTTATGTCACACGTGACTCTACTAGCTCCAAAGTACTTTTACACAAACCACCAGGAAATAATGATATTATTATACTATTTAAACATTATTGAACAGTTCTCCACATCCATAATGTAGCAGTGTGATGTTATTACACTAGATTGTCGAGTGAAAAGCTATTCCGGTAGGAAACTATATGAGCACTTGCAGCTTTTATTTTGAAAAGACGACAGATCCGTTGAAAAACAGCAGGTAACTTCCTGTTTCTAAATTATTATTTCTGTTCAAATTTAAGGTGTTGCGAATAAAAATGTAAATAATTATCTTTCCTGGTGAACCTATTGAGTTGATGGATTGTTGTTCTGAGTGTTAGTTCTGAGTTTAAAAAGACAAATTAACGGATCGTACCATTATAGTCTGTGAAGGGTTTCCCACGCTCTCCATCGCTCTTTTTGTTCGCATTCCGTGGGAGAAGCTATGAAGTTTGGTTTTCTGTCTTCAATAAGTGGATTTGAAGCATAATAAGTGACAGTTTGATGCTTCTTGTTGTAAAATAATCATCTATGGAGCATTTAAAGGTTGTTAAACAGTGATAGAAGTGTGTTAGCAGTTGTTTAGCTGCTCTTATGCTAGGTGAAAAATTGCTAATGAAAAGGCTCCATCCATGTTTAGCTGGACTCTAATCTTTCTTTCTTTCTACGCTGTAAAACATTCAGTCCTGGTTCTACGGGGATCATTTTCTCCCTGAAATCATCTGCAAGTGTTCAGCAAATGTTGCCACAGTCAGCTTCACTTTCTCCCAGCTTGGAGTCCCAGAAAAGATTGATTTCATGTGTGATTTCTGGGAATCTTCTGCTGATGTTTGTGCTGAAAGCCAAAGTGGAAGAAGATCCCAGTCAGAGCTGCAGGTCCAGTAAAGTTCTGCTCAGCAGACTGGTCAGCAGCTCAGCTCAGTCTGCTGAGGATCTGGAGATGTTGAGGCTCTCAGCAGCTTTAGGTGAGTCTGATTCCAGGAGATCTCCTCTCCAAAGTGTCTCCAAGTGTCCTGTCCTCCTGAGATGTTTCAGAGCAGCATCCTAACAGCACAGCTGAGGAAACGTGTTGCTTGGAGATGTTCAGCAAGGAAGCAGAGCCTGTGTGGAGGTGATTGCTGCTGCTGCTCTCACTTCTTCTTCTTCTTCTTGCATCCACCTTGATGCTGCCAAGCCTCCTGTGGAGCTTGTGGCCCAGAAAGCAAAGCAACATGTTGGTTTTGCTGAATCTCCTCCAGCTGCAGCAGTTTTCCACCTTAAAGCTGCTTCAGGGCAGATGTGAGGGAAAGAGGAGCTGAAGAGTTCAGCAGATGTTAAAGCTTCATGTCTCCCAGCTCAGCTTCAGGCTGCTCTTCATGTGTCCCTGCAGGTGGCGCTGCTGCTCTCCCTCTGTGGGCCATGCAGCAGCGCCACCTGCTGTCCACACCAACTAACTGCAGCCAGCAATCCTTCCTGTCTGCATCTGCCTCTTCAGTTTGGCTTTAAACCATCATGTGTGTTGCTGCTCTGCTGGAATCAGACAGGAATCATGGTGGAACGTTCACATCTCTGCAGGAAGCAACTAAAAGATCATCTGAACTGAACGCAGGCAGAAAAAGAAAAAGATGGAAAAGCTGCAAAGATTCAGCAACTTGGCCATCAGGATTTCCCTGCTGGCACCTAGCTGACCTTTGACCTCCCAGAGCCCAGCATGACTGTGACTATTTAAAGGAGCAAATCAATCATGTGTTGCTCAGATAGAAAAGTTCCAAAAGTTTCTGTGCTGCCAGCCTGCCAAAAGTCTTCAATCCCTCCTGATTGTGTTTAGTCTGAGAGAGAGAGCCAAGGCTGAGGAGCACAGAGAGCGCTAGGCAGAAAGGAAAGCTGCAGGCTTCAGTCGGGGAGTGGCTCTTGAAGGCTGCCTCTAGTCAGCCACATCTAGAAGAGAACATTTCTCTGTCTGCTTAGAGCACATTGAACATCTTCCACAGACTGCTGCTCTTCTCCCTTCAAGGATCCAAGAAATGCTGAGTCATCAAGACCAGCCATCTCCTCCTCCTTCATTCACAATAGTCCTTGATTTGCATCAACATGTCCATAAAGTCACGTCTTCACCTTCAAACGTCCTTCATCCTCTGAGCTGGGAGCAAGCAGAGCTAAGCTTCTGGTCTGAGCATCAAGTGTTGGAGGACAGAAAGCTGCTAAAAGCAGCAAAGTTCCAGCAGAAAATAAAGCCCCCATAGTGAGAAAGTTTCCTTTAGAGCTGCTCTCCACAAGCTGCTGAAGCCAAAGTGTCTGCAGATATTTAGCAGCTAGAAGCTGCAGCCGTAGAACAGGATCCTAAAGAAGCACTTTGCAGATTTTCCTGCTTTCATTTCTAATCATCAGAGGATGGAACAAGTGGCTGCTTTGCCTCTTTTTTCCTGCCTTTTTCCCTCTGCAAGGTGTGCAGCTGCAAAGTTAGTGAGAAGTGCTTTTCTAACTATTGCAGAGTCTGTTTTCTCTTCTGCTGGGGAGTCCAGAGTGCAGCGTGTGAGCAGCAGAAGCAGAAGCTTCCCCTCGTCTCTCATGGTGGCGCATTAATGCACATGAGCAGCAAGAGTGGAAAAAAGTGGATGAAAACTCTTCTTTCTCCCAGAATGCCGTCTACAAAGTAGCTAAAAGTAGCTGAGCTCCTGCTTCTGCTTCTGCTTTGATTCTGATGGCTTGTGGAGCCCTTCAAAGCTAAACATGATCCTATCTGGCTTTAAAGTTCATGGCTTGAGATGGAAAATTGTGGCTGTGCTGCTCTGCTGGCCACCCGGACTCCTGCTGCTGCTGCTCTTTTCTTCTTTTCACTTTCTTTGAGGCCTTTTTGCAGCTGCTCTTCTGCACTCATTGTCTTTGTGTGTTTTTGCTCCACTACGGCTTTCTGGGAACAAAGACTGATTCTTCAAACTTCTGCATGCTAAAGGCTCCAACTTTTCCACATGCAGAAGGTGACTTTCTACTTCTTGCAGCATTTGCAGCGTTCTCAGTCAAGATGTGAGTCCAGACTCAGCGCACATCTGATCCTTGTTCAGATTTGCAGATGAAAAAGTTAGAGGCCAAGCCAGCAGCAGCACAGAAGTCACTGCTAGAAAGTGGCTTCTAGTCACCAAGCTGCAGTGGGCTTCCTGAGCCCACCCACTCCAGGGTGCCACTCCTCCAGAAAGAAGCGCCTGGAAGCCAAAGGTCTTTAAAGGAAACTCTGCTAGGACTGTAAACTTGTAAAGTGCAGTAGTGGCCCATTGTCTGCTTGTGAAGCTTCTGCTTTAATGAGCCAAACATGGAGCACGCTACCTTGATCCACAACACAAGCATGGCTGCTGCTTCTTCTCTGGCTTCTGCTGCTTTCTGCTGGGCTCTGATGACTGCAGCTCTGTCATGTCCTCACAGTCTGATCTCTAAATGATCAACAATGACAAGCGCTCGGCTCTTTGGCCAAATCTCCATCTGGCTTCATGTTGAGCTGCTGGAAGTGGGCTAGAAAAGCTGAAGGATGGAAACATTTCTCAGAGCCTCCCTCCATGTTGCTTTGCTGGCCATTCTACAAGCTGCCAGCTTGCAGCTTCCTCTGACTCCCACCAGCAGAGATTTCTAGTTGCTGCATTAAAGATGGACTTTTCTCTGACATTAGGGCTGCTAGAGCTGCAGCTCTTCTCTTCCTAAAATGCAGCAGCTTCTGCTGCTAGCAAAGTTTTCACAGCCTCAAAGCTGAGCACATTCATTTTCTCTGGGTTTTCATCCACACACCAGCTGCTCAACATCCATCAGCTGCTGCAGAGTCCTGCTAGCAAACTGACTTCCACTACAGGCCCCTACAGGCTAAAGTATTCACCCCCCATTAAAGTCCTTTTAGCAGCTGACCACCACAAACTCTGCTGATTTTACTGCCATTTGATTTGGCAGATCAACACAAAGCAGCACATCCAGGCTCATTAGTGGAAACTTTTTCCCCCTCAATAACTCCATCTAATAAAAGTGAAGATGAAATGTGCTGCAGATTTCTTTGAAGACTCATTAGTTTGAAACAGCCCAAGAAGAAAAGCTTGGATTTTCTCCATTGCTGCATCAGAGCAAATGTTCTTCAGCTTTAACAGCTTTGAGTCAACTTTAAAGCTGAAAACTAAAGAGATCACCAAGAAGTTAGTTGATGTGTTTGTGGACTGAAAGCCAGCAGATCAGATTCCTCCTGTAAAGCCTTTAGAACGGCAGCAGAAAGAGATTCTCCAAAACTTTCCCACGTAGAAACAAACAACTAGTTTCCTTTTGCTCCACTTCACCATGATGAGCTACTTTGTCTCCATGTGTCTCCTAAAATGCCCAGAAAAGCCACTAAGGTCACGGTTAGGGCTGCAGTTAGATGTGGGGGAGCATCAGGGAGAAAAGGCTCAGAAGGTCATAAATTAGGCTCAGAAATGATGGATTTGATCTGGGCCAGATTTTGAATCCATCAAGCTGTCAATTCAAAGTTGACAGAAAGGACTTGCTGTATTTTGTTGCCTCCAGGTTAGGGATGAGTCTCTGCCTCCAGCCAAGGAGTTCACATGATCTTTGGTGTCTTGTTCCTGTGTGATGGCAGCATGGAGCAGGATGAAGGGCAGACAGCTGGAGGCTTCATCCGCACTAATCAGAATCATCTGCTTTACTGCCAACCTTTGAGCAACAAACCAGCAATCTGACTTTGCTTCCACTTTGCTCTCAGTCTTCAGACGTTTTCAACAGAAATCTAAAGAATTTGTTGGATTTCTTCTAGTTTTTGTCACATGGAAACTTTTCAGATCATCAAATGAATTTTAATGTCAGACAAAAAGAACCTGAGTAGATCCAGAAAGTCGTTTTAAAGTCATTCTTGTATTTCTTCTGCTTCAAGCCTTGGCGGCAGCAGCTGCCATCAAGTGGTTCTGATAACTGCTAATCAGTCTTTTCTATCAGCTGGACCAGTGTTGGACCCGCTCTGCTTTGCAGAACTTTTTCATTCAGACACATTGGAGGCTTTTCCAGCATGAACGGCCTGTTTAAGGTCAGGCCACAGCATCTCAGTCAGCTTTAGCTCCAGACTTTCACTAGGCCACTCCACAACCTTCATCCCTGGCTTTGCTGCTGAGCTTTGGATCATTGTTCTGCTGCAGAACCTCAGTCAGCTTGAGTCTAAGGTCCAGAACTGCTTGCAGGACTTTCTTCTCCAGGATTTTCTGTCAAAGAGCAGAATTCATGCTTCCTTCAGTTCTAGCAGGTCCTCCAGGTCCAGAAGAAGCAGAAGCACCCAGACCATCACACTGCCACCTTCATGTTTGACTGTAGGCCTGATGTTGTGCTTCTGAAACGCTGTCCTAGTTCTTCAGCAGATGGAACGGACCCACACCTTCCAGAAAGGTCCAGTTTGTCTCATCAGTCCCAGAATATTTCCCCAAAAGTCTTGATGATCATCCAGATGTTTTTGGCTCTTTGGCTTCTTGTGGCTCAGCAGTGGTTCTGGTCTTGGACCTCTCCCATGGAGGCCATTTTTCCACTTTCTCTCTAATTGTTGAATGCTGACCTCTGACCTTAACTGAGGCAGTGAGTCCTGCAGAGCTTCACATGTTGTTCTGCTTCCTCTGGGACCTCCTGGATGAGTCCTTGTTAAATCTCTCAGTCATTTAGATGTGACTCAGATTTTGATGCTAGATGTGCTTCGTTCCACCGCCTCCTTTTTTACCTCGGCTTTTTTCACTTCATTCCACTATTCAGTTTACAGCATTTTAGGATTCTACATTTCAGACTAAAGACAGCTGACCACATGGACAATTGGCATTTATGCTTCACTTTCATGTGGCAAACCTTTCCAAATGTGCTAAAATTGAAGCTTTTGGCCTCTTTTAATGTTTGGTGTTAAAATGACTGCTATGCTGGTTAAGGCTAGTGTCTGGTGTTCTGGATTAAACCATTGCCTTTCTCCTTGATCTGACTTTCTAGCTTTATTCATGTGGATCTGTCTGCTGATTTCTCCATGGATGTCTAGTTTTTACAGGAACCAACAATCTACTAATCTGCTCAGCTGCTCAGTGCAACTGGAACTGACTCCTTTTTTCTCTTCTCTCTGATTTTAGAGCCCAAAGTGCAGATGAGTTTCTCTCCCAGCTTCACGTGCTGCTTCCTGTCAGACAGGAAGTCTGTGATCCACCTGCAGGTGGAGTCAGGCACATTCAGCTGGGAGAGCTTCTCCTGAAGCAGAGCTGGGATGATGGTGTCTGCAGCCTGTGCACAAAATAAACCAGTTAATTTTTTACCTTAAGTGGAGGTCAGCGTGGTTCTGGCCAGCCAGGCCACTAATGGACCGAGCTGCAGGACTACAGGGTAGCAAACACTCCCTACATGGTACCATCTCAGACCTGGTATGGTAGATTGGTCAGATCAAGATTTAGTTAGGGTATGAAAAAGACAGCCTGACCTTTTACTGTTGCCAAGTTTGAATCCTGTTTGTATTAACATCAGAACATCTTCCTAACAATGTCAATGGAAAAGGAGCAGATGGTGCTGGGGGAGCCTTAAAAAGAGCAGCTGACAAGATGGCGGCAAAAGGCCGTGACATCCTAGATGCAGAAGAGTTATTCAGGACCTTGTCTGAAGCAAACACAAGAGTTAAACTCTTCTTTGTGAAAAGATGTTGAAGAAGCAATGGAGAAATGCCAAAGATACCGGCTGTTCCTGGAACCATGAGAATCCACCAGGTCATTACTCTGGCTCCAGGAGAACTGATGCTTCTGGATGCAAGTTGCATGAGTTCAACACGTCAGCAGTTTATCTGCATTTGCTTCAACAGCCAGTGTTTCAGTTTCAGACCGAAGATGGAAATGGCTGCATCACAGCCAGCTGGTGAGGGAAATACAGGAAAACAAAGCGGTGGGAAAGTTCAGAGCTGATTGGTAAATGGTGTATTCTCAGATAAGATGATGATTTGTATCCAGGAATCATTCTAAACATACAAGAGACACGTGTCCAGGTCAAATGTATGCATGGTATTGGGTCAAAGCGGTTCTTCTGGCCATATCAGGATGATCTTCACTGGTACCTGTTTGATGAAGTCCTTGAACTTATTCCACCCCCACAAACGTTACAAAGCGCCATGTGGAAGTCTTTAAAGAGGTGTGGAACCGACTCACAATATGAACTTAATGAAACAAAAGGCACATTCATGCATATATACAGACACACACTGATACAGGAACATTAAAATCCTTCACTGTCTGATCATTGTTGTTATTAATATAAATATATCAAATTACAAGTGTAACTGTATGTTAGGAATTAGGAAGAGGTTACTTTTAGCACATCTCCCATGAGACTTTTTTATGCCTACACACACAGTTCACATTATGTTGCATTTAATCATTTCACTTAATGTTTTACTGTTGGTAATATGCTGTTTTTTTACTTTAGGTCAATAAAGCTCAATTCAACAGCAGTTTATATCTGGTGCCCTTGCTATGGTTCCAAATTAAATACAGTATAATACCAAGAGAAAGTGCTGTACATTGAAGTAAATATGTAAAATTGTATTTGTCCCTTTAACCCCGTTACCATCTTCAACCCTGTTATGCTGGTCTCAACCCCGTCACACCTACAATTTCATTAAAAAAATAAATTTCAATGTTGAAAAAATTATTTAATGTCTGTTGACTTTTATCTAAGATATTAAGAGCTATCATATAAAATTTATTTTGATTACAATTCTTAGGTTAAAAACATTTTTAATGAAAAATGACAAGAGTGCTTCCTCCGATTAGTCACATTTCAGTAAATAAGAGGACACAAATGTGTGATTTTATGTCATCTTTCAGTTTAAAATGATTGAATTAGTATGGGGGACATTTTATCTATGTGAAAATGTTGATTTCTATCCCACTTTATTTTATAATAATATTCAGAGAGCCTTCAAAGTTTCTATAACAGGGTTGAGGAATTAGAGTGACAACATCTTGAAATAATTATCAAAACCAAAAGGAAACTAATGCCTGAGATGAAAGAAAGTTTTTTTTCCTGAAAGTTAAACATCTCCCTAATGTAATAAGATATACATAGAAACAATACTTTTGGGTACAACTTTACACTTGTTTAGCTCAGATTACTTAAACTCTAACGCTGTGAAGTGACTTAGTGAAAACAAAGACTGGTCATAGAGGGAAAGTGTTTCAGCTGTGTGATCAAACAGCTCAGTCTGTAGAAAGTATTCTGTGTGGTCTGTAGGCTCATTTCTCTGAAGGCTCCTGAAGACTAACAAGCTAACAAGGAAAAGCAACGATAAAAAGCTTGAAACAAGAGTTGACCTGTTGGATGGTCACTACAACATGAAACCAAAGTTAAGCTGAAATGGTTCTGGTAAGTTCTGGTTGCTGATGAATTGTTGGACATGATGATTTCAAACTGTAAAGTTCTCAGACAAGCAAATGAAGAACAAAAGCCAACATTTCTTGATCTCCATTCAGAGTAAAACCATCAGAGACAGGTTTCTCCTGAGACCCTGGTCTAAAGAGCAGCTGCTCCACTGTGAAGGTTCCGATGACAAAGCTGTGATTCTGGTGTCCCCTGATGTCAGCTTCAGTTTCTTCATGGATCAGATGGACAGACAGACTGTAGAGACGTGTTCTGGCCTCAGTTACCCAGAAATCCAGCCCTGCTACTAGAGCCTGCTTTGCCCCGCCCTATAAAAGGAAGTGGAGGCCTTTACTTCCTGTTTGACAGTCTGACCTTTGACCTGACCCGGTCTGGATGAAGGAAGCACATGGAGCAACCCTTTGGGTAAGTGCACTTTGAGCTCAAGCGGTGACTTTAAACCTGTAACTGTGTTAATGTGACTGAATGTGGAGTTCAGATGGTGAGAGAAGAGGAGAAGGTTTAGATGTGAGGAGACCTGAAGCTGCTGCTTTGGTTCTCCAGCTTCTGGATCGGCTCAGTCAGACTGGTTCAGAGGTTGGATTCAGATCACAGTTTGTTGCATTGAAACACTAATAGAGGCCATTCAGATCCAAGGTTCTTCTAGCTCAGCTTTGCTGGTTGGTCTGTTTGCTGAGGAGCTTTCACAACATGTTGGTGCTAGCATGTGGAGTAGAACATGCTAACTGCTTTGACCTGCTTGGAGATGTTTGACTGTGTTCAGAAACTCTGGTTCAGTTGTGATGTTGAGTTTCTGAAGGTTTGTTGAACTTCTTTGAGCAGGTCAGCTGAATTTAGCATGTTGGACTCAGATGTTGATGCTGAGATGTTTTGGAAGTTGTTGCTGAAGCTCAGACCAGATGCTGCTGTTGAACCAATGTGGATGATCTGTTTTAGAGTTTCCATGTAAGAAAATGAGATTTGAATCAAGCTTTGAAAGTATTTTGATTGAGAAGATCCAGAAGCTGAAGAAGTAAAGCAGCAGGTCCTCCTCAGATCCAAAGGTTCTCCTCTTGTTCTCCTGATGTAACTCCACATTCCCAGTCAGGTTGATCCAGTTTCAGGTTTAAAGTTACTGGTGTCCAAGTTGAGCAGCAAGTGAGGAAGCATAAGCAGTGGATGTGTGTCAGCAGTAAAAAGTCAGCTCTGCAAAGAGCATAACCCCCGTCATGAACCTCCTGAGAAGCCGGGGAGGGGACACGGCCCCCTCACCCACTCCCTACACTGAGACATACTTACCTCTCCAGGTCACAGCACAGGCAGGAGTTGAACCCAGGACCTCCACCTCTGGTATCTTCTGGTCACAGACAGTTCCACTGCACCATCAGGTCCACTCCCCTCTCAGTGTTCTTCTCTTGGTGCTTTTAAAGTTTTCATTCAGAATCCTGGACTCATCAAAATACAGACTCTAAGGTTCTTCATAACAATAAGGAGCCTGATAGTAAATTGAACTCAGACCTTCTAGATTACCAGCCTACAGTCTATCACACTGAGCTACTGACTGACACTGGTTTAACTCTTTCCTATCTTGTTTAAATTTCTCTCAAATTGTTCAGTTTTGGGTTTATTTAAAACAAGGAGCTCATCTGTCTTGATCTCATGACCTCCATAGTGCTGATATCTGAGCAAACACCCTGAGCTATCCAACCAGACGTCTTTCTGCTGTATCCTAAAGCCTCTCACTCATGATCTCTGATCTATCGGCTCAATCTGATAAATGGAGCTGATATCTGGACGTTTAGCAGCTAATAGGAATTTGCTTTAAACTTTACCAACTAAAGTCAACTTGAATTTCATTAAAGCAATAGAGAAATGTCTAAAGTTGTTAAAGTAACTAAACATAATTGATGCTAAAGACTCATTATTATCAGGTCTTGGTCAGTTGATGAACTGAATGGAGACTCTAGATGTTCTCAGTCCTTGATTCCATCATCCTGAGCTGTCAGGTCAACTGTCTTTTTTCTGGACTTTTGATTTTCACACTTGGGCTCTTAATGTCTTCTCAGGCTTTGATCCCAAGCTTTATCCAATTTAATCCAATTAAAATATGTTTATCATTGTTTTTTTTTTAATAAATATTCTAATTCTTAATAACAAGAACAGAGACAAAAAGCTAAGTTAACCAATAGGTAAAGAATAAACCAAGTTGAATAATAGCTTTATTTTGTTGTTTTACAGATAGGACAGTCTGATAAAATCAGTGAATGCAGTTATTTCCTGTTTAACTTTGAAGCAGAGCTGGTGGAAGTATCAGTGCTCCCTCTAGTGGACGGGGTAGTTATTGCAGACAGTAACTGAGGTGGGACCCTGCACAGACTTTAAGCACCTTCTTTATTTTCCTCCACAGGCTGCAGAGTCTGTTTAGATTAACATGTATTATTCATTCATGTTTCTCCTGATAAAATGTGTAAAATAATGTGCACTAAATGTGAGACCTCCTGCAACTTTACACTTTACTGTAACGCTGTGAAGTGACTTAGTGAAAACAAAGACTGGTCATAGAGGGAAAGTGTTTCAGCTGTGTGATCAAACAGCTCAGTCTGTAGAAAGTATTCTGTGTGGTCTGTAGGCTCATTTCTCTGAAGGCTCCTGAAGACTAACAAGCTAACAAGGAAAAGCAACGATAAAAAGCTTGAAACAAGTGTTGACCTGTTGGACGGTCACTACAACATGAAACCAAAGTTAAGCTGAAATGGTTCTGGTAAGTTCTGGTTGCTGATAAATTGTTGGACATGATGGTTTCAAAGTGTAAAGTTCTCAGACAACCAAATGAAGAACAAAAGCCAACATTTCTTGATCTCCATTCAGAGTAAAACCATCAGAGACAGGTTTCTCCTGAGAGCCTGGTCTAAAGAGCAGCTGCTCCACTGTGAAGGTTCTGATGACAAAGCTGTGATTCTGGTGTCCCCTGATGTCAGCTTCAGTTTCTTCATGGATCAGATGGACAGACAGACTGTAGAGACGTGTTCTGGCCTCAGTTACCCAGAAATCCAGCCCTGCTACTAGAGCCTGCTTTGCCCCGCCCTATAAAAGGAAGTGGAGGCCTTTTCTTCCTGTTTGACAGTCTGACCTTTGACCTGACCCGATCTGGATGGAGGAAGCACATGGAGCAACCCTTTGATTTGATCCAGTAGTCAGAATTAAAACTTCCTCTTCAGGGCTTTAAGTGGAGCAGCAGGTGAATGTCCAAACACTAAGTCAGCAGGACTAAAACCTGGGGACTCTTTAGTTGCTTCACTGGGAAACGAGGACACCAGCAGAGAATCAGTGAGATGTCTGCATGTTTTGGTGACTGGGACCGAGTAACCACACAGGCTGGGTACAGTGTGTGGGGGGGGGGCTTGTTCCTCTCAGGACCCCGAGGTTTTTACCTTGGGTTGTTTCTGAAGAGCCCTGCAGACGTTCTCCTGTGTTCCTCTTTGTCTGGGTTCCCAAAGCCAGCAGAACAAGCTGTGCAGCGTTCCAGTCCTCGGGTCAGAACCAGCCTCTCCATGGGTTGGTGGTGATAAAGCACAGCGCTGCAGCAGGAGGCCACGGACGATGAGAGCGGCTCTGAGCTGCAGCTCCTTGAGTCGTGTGACGTTCTGTTTGTGTTGCTGCAGCTTTCTGAATGTACCGTGTTTGTTCTGCTTCTTCTTCTTCATGTGTATTTATGGAGCCACGCCTCAGTGAGATATATTTATGTACACTGGAGAAAAATCTAATAAAATAATGGAAAACTAACTGCATGTCTTTCAATTTTATTATTACTATTACAACAACTACTATTATTATTATTTTAGCTAAAGATAAACGGTTTTAAAAGTTTTCTGGCTTCCAGGACTTTATTTTATATTTGCATTATGTTGATGCAAATGTATCAGAAACTGGACCTGTTTAGAGCAGGGTTTCCAGAGTGGGATGTGAGATGATTTCCTGATGATGTGCTAAAAAGATTAAATATTTCCCTATTTGTGAAACCGACATTTAAATTTTATTTTAATTTTATGATTGTAATCTCTTACTATTATAACTTGATTCTCATATCTATCTATCTATCTATCTATCTATCTATCTATCTATCTATCTATCTATCTATCTATCTATCTATCTGTTGTTATCTGAAAAGTTTCATAACCCTTGTTTTAGTGCTAATTTAAAGAAAGTTAAACTTTCTTTAAATGCATAACTATTGTAACTTGACTTAAATTAGACTTTTATTCCTCTTTAACACGTCTGTTTCCTCACCAGGTGAATAGCTCTTCGATATTTAGCAAATATCCACCTATTTTATCTGTATTTCATGAACTGGACCAGAATCTGAGCTCCAGGCAGTGTTGGACCTTCTCAGGCTTCAAACTCAATGTACTGGATGGAAAGATTTTAAGAGTTAAACTGATCATTTTAAAACATGGAACATTTCCAGCATGTGCGGACAGACTGGGAGAAATGGGAAAAAAAAACAGTTTTTCATGTTCTGAGGAGAAACTTGCTTCTGAAGTGAAGTCAGAGCAGAAGCTGTGGAGCAGAACCCAGCTGCTGAGTTCTGGTTGGACCTGCTGGGCTGTTTTCCAGGAGGAGACGAAGGTTTGGGATGTCGACGCCCCTTTCTGGGATGTCGATGCCTCTTTTTGCAGAAACACCCCGAAATTTAAGTCAAATACGAGAAACGTGGATATTTTGGTAGATGAGCGAGTAGCTCAGGGAATAAGAAGACATGCTGGTTGGTATCCTGTTACCTAAAGGTTGCAGGTTCAACTCCAGAGGGCATCTTGCTGCTTTTTGCTTCCAATAGAGGGAAAATGGAGGTAGAAGTGGTCTAGTCCAGGAGGTGAACCTGCAACCTGTGACTCTGTAGCTCACTTCTTACTCCTCTGAGCCACTGCTCATCACACCAGAAAAGGTTCTCGGGCGCGATTTGTCTCATAAAAATAACAGATTTTGGTAAAAAAAAACAAAAAACTCCAGGAATGAGCCAGAAGCTGAAGCTCCAGCTGAGGAAGAGGGCTGATCAGGAGGTGGTTTGTTGGTCTGAAGGCTCTTGGTTCTGCTCCACAGATCATCACCTGCAGAGTCTCCCCATACGGCTCTGCTTCATGAACCCACTGAAGCTCTTCAAACCACCAGGAGCCCGGTTCTTACAGAAAAAGACTATTTTTCCTCAGTATATTACTTCATGTTTACATAAATAGAAATAGGTTTTCTTTTTGGACTAGTCCAGAACCTCAGAATGAAACATTTAAAGGCCAGCACGGCATGCAGAGTCACATTTCATCATAGAAAATAAAACAGGTAAAAACTGAGTTTTGTTAGTCTTCAGCAGAGTGAAGGAGGTTAGTTGACCCAACTAGAGGAACCTGAACATGATGAGGGAACACAGAGCGTACGGGCAGAACCACCAGCAGGAAGTGGGCTTGGAGCCTTAAAGACGGATGCAGGAACAGCAGCAGAGGGAGACGTCTTCAGCTTTCATCCTGAAAGTTTGAACTCATCTTTATTGTTGTTTTTTTCCTGCATGAAGAAGTATAGAACTTCTGCGGTTGTTTTATGAAAATTCAACCACTCTGCTAACGTCAGAGAGTTTCTACTACGAATAAATCTTGGTGCAATGAACACGTCATGATGAAATTATGATTTTAAGCCCATATAAACGGTGCTTTCAGAATACTTTCTTTCCTTTTAATCCGAACACGTTTCAATCCAATCAGGGAAAGTTGGGCATGTAAACAAGCTCCTGTCATTAACCAGCTAACAAACTAAGAGCCGCCTTACGAGCTAAAAGACTGATGTTTACGCGGCAGCTGGAAGAATGACTTCAGCCGCTCAGGACTCTGCTCACAGCCCTGAGACAAGCCCTGTCCTCGTTTCCTCACTTTGAAATGGAACAAACTTAAAATATTGTAACGACTTAACCTGCTGTTGAGCTTCCATCGCCCTCATCAATGACTCCATGTTGTTTCAGCTCCTGCATAATCACTGTGGCGTTCCCATGCCATGTCAAATCTTTCATATTACTTTTTTTCTTTGGAACAGCAACATGCTCCCTATCTTTTGAGGACTTAGTCTGAGTCGTGTTCTGTGTCTTCATTTAATAGAATTTACTACAGTAAATCTGTATTTAAAAATACTGCCTCCTCCTTGCTGAGTCATCTGTAAATAAAATGGGTAGCACTGCTGCCTTGCAGCAAGAAGGTCATGGGTTCAAGTCTGACCCTGGAGGGAGTCTGCATGTTCTCCATGTGGGTGCGTGGATTCTCTCCAGGTACTCTGGCTTCCTCCCACAGTCCAAAAATATGACCATTAGGATAATTGTTCTGTCTACATTGTCCTTAAGTGTAAGTGTGTGCGTAAATGGTTGTTTGTCCTCTGTCACTGTGTTGCCCTGCGATAGACTGGCAACCTGTCCAGGGTGAACCCACCTCTCATCCATTTACAGCTGGAGAAAGGCATGTGTCAGAAAATGGAAAGAAGACATCTATATTCCAGGTAGAAACACCATGATCAGATATCTACTGCCTTTAAAGGTATACTATGCAACCGGGGTTGATTTTCCAGCGAGGCTCTCCCCGGAGGGCGAAAAAAAAGTGCACTGTCGTAAAGATGCTCAGCTGTTCTGGTTTCTCCGTCAAGCCAGGCGCGGTTGTTTTGAGCTTAGCAGACAGGCGAACGCAACGAAAAGTGGAAAAAATGGCACTACAAACAATGAATAACACAGTGAAAGTATGAACATCAGGGTTTCCCGCAGTGCTATCTTGGCGGCCGCCTCGCCAAACTCACGCTACCGCCTCGCCAACATTAAAAAAATAAAATAAATAAATAATAAAAAAAACTCGATATGCTTGCATGTTTATTTGACGTTAACACCCGGTTCTTTGTTGTTGTTTTCGCGCGTGCATATAGTGAATGGCAGGGCAAAAACACATGGAGTTCTCGCCGCAGCCCAATCTGCTCAGATTACAAACCACTTGTCAAGAGACTACCTGCAACAATAAGGGCTGTGAGAAAGTGGTCTTAGGAAACTAATTGAGCCCTACAGGGTTGTTTTAAAAACTACCAATTGGGTTTCTCTTTGCTTGCCACATGAAGAGGACATAAATGCCATAACTGAGTGTGTGACTGACTATATGAACTTATGTATGGACAGCATCATCCCCACCAGAACAGTGACATGCTTCCCTAATAACAAACCCTGGATCACCAGTGACCTGAAAGAACTGTTGAACAAGAAAAAAAAGAGCCTTTAGGGAGTGAGTCAGGGAGTTATTTAGGAGTATACAGAAGCATGGTGGAGCGAAGCAAAAAACAAACCTTACATTTGAAATTAATTGTAGTCATACACCCGGGAAGAGGAAGTTACCAGAAGCTAATAGCATTATGCTAGCGGACATTCGGCGGCAACTTTAAAAAGCTTTGCCTTTATTTTAGTCATAATGAGTGGACTGGATAACACAAACATCGATATCCCATCAGTGTACAAAACCCTTGTGGAGATGACGTTTGTTAAAACCATAAAAACACACTCAAGTTACATCAGCAATCACATAGTTCAAATAATGCTAACGAGGCTAACGGTGAGAGTGTATTATGTAAACCTTCTAAATAAACCATTTAACTTTCCCTGTTTATTTCTCTGCCAAACCTGTCGGTGCCTCGGTGTGAGTCTGGTTCACTTTGGCCATCCAGGGGAAAGCAGTACTCCAGGAAAACGTTGGTCATTTCAGCAGCAGACATGCGGCTCTGAGCTAGCCAAAACGCAGTCTGAGCAGGCCCCGGGTCGTAGTAGAGTCCCCGGTATGCAGCAGGTGATTTAAGTCCAGATTTTGCTCTCAGCTTGGGAACATGTGTGGCAGTACCAGTGTGATCCAAATGGGCAATTTAAATTTAAGACCACTAATTTAATAAATATAAGGTTGCAATAACTCTACATAAAGTTACCATTATGGCACACAGGCCCGCTGCAGATGAGGCTTGAGACAATCTCACCCAATTGTTTATTTTATTTGAGAAAACATACTACTTTAAAACCACTCACATTGAAATAACAGTTTTGCACAACTCAAAGATGGCAGTGCAAATCAGGGTAGTGACCTACAAAAGAAACACAGCAAACAAGAATAAAAGAAAATCGTGCACCAAACCAGAAAGAGTACCACCATCCGGAGAGTCCACCACCAATATGCAGCACCAGCAAACACCAAGGTCTGAACCGGAAGGAAAACATCATGTCCGCCAGGTGAGAGAGGGCCTTTATATACAGACAGAGCCACAACCAATCAGATTCAGGCACTTGTGTGGTGGGTTCAGAGCCCACAGGGCATACTGCCACACATAGGTACTCTGCTGACTGCTCCGACTGGAGTCCCGAGGAAGCAAAACAAAGCAGGTTTTGGCATGGACAGGTTCTTTATTCCAGCGTTTGAGGCAGAGTGTAAGACTGCAGACTTAACTCTGATTCGCTCAGTCCTCCAATGCAAGTCAGGTCCTCCGCTCCACAGAGGACAACGAGAATTTCCCCCCTCTTGTCGCTCCATTGAAGCGACGGCAGATGAGTTTCACAGAAAGCATATTTACTCAGCTTGTAAGGTTCGATCTCCATGTGGCCCGCATGGTGGCTAGTCTCCCCAGCCACCCACTCCTCCAGCGTCTCCAGAAAAGTCTCTATAGCAGGGCATCCTGCTGTTAGAGGCTGTCTCTGCGTGGATGTGTGAAATTCCTTTCAACCCATTTTAAGTTCTCCTCAGGTTACATGTTGTTCCCAATTCAATCTAATTTTCATTTATTTATAGCTCTATACATCTCCAGTAACAAATTCTGCAATAATCATAATCAACATCTTCAAACACATGTATATTATTTGTTATTGTCTTCCCTCTTCACCACTAAACTTCTCTGAACTATGAACTTTAACAAAAAGCTGAGCTAAAAAGCAGGGGTCTTTACCACTTACAGATTGGGACTACAATTGCCTCCTTTCACTGCTCTGTTAATAAACCATCTGACCATACTTTATTATACAACCTTAATACCATCTGTTTACTTGATATATTCAGATATTTCAACATTCAATAATGCATTTCATCCCTCGCAGGTGTGGCCATTCCACATTTATTTATAGCTCCATTTATCTCTCTATAGCTCTGCAGTAACCGAAATTCTGCATTAATCATGTCATCATAATCATCAACATCCTTAAACATTGTCAT
This sequence comes from Fundulus heteroclitus, assembly GCF_011125445.2. Taxonomy (NCBI): domain Eukaryota; kingdom Metazoa; phylum Chordata; class Actinopteri; order Cyprinodontiformes; family Fundulidae; genus Fundulus; species Fundulus heteroclitus. Next base: position 793,198 of record NW_023397373.1, on the reverse strand, counting down.
GGTTCCTAGTCTCTTGACCCACATGCAGAACACACAGAATAGGCAGGAGGACGGTTAACAAAGTTTATTAAATTAATGAAAAACGATCGCGGGGATTCCTTCAGAGCCGCAGAAAACGTAGGGTCCCTCTAATACGTGACCGGGTTCTTACCACTGAGCGAAGGACGTACCGCCGAGGAGAGTGAGCGGAGGATGCGGAGCTTTGGGGGCGGAGGCTGCTGGTATGAGCAGCGGAGCTTTGGGGCTGTTGCTCCTGGGGCTGCTGACAGGTGGAGGGCTGGCTGGGTTCCGGTGATCGGACTGCGGATCGGGGGTGACGGCTGACTGCTGGGCGCCGGTTAAGTGCAGGGGTCGGCGTGATCTTCAGTTTATTGAGATGACAGGAGAGCGGAGCTGGACAGAGAGAGGTCAGCTCAGCTTCAGGACTGGACAGTTCCCCAAGGGACTCCGTAGCGGGATTTGGAGCTTTCCACCTGAGGCACAAAGACAGGCTTTAGTCAAAGGAGGAGACGTTTGTGAAACGCAGGCCGTGAGCTCCTACCACGTATGGTTAACACTCTGGCGAAGAGGTGCAGTCAGCCGCTTCCTTTTAAAGCCGTCCCCGCAGCCGCACTGATGTTGAACACCTGCGCTCAGCACCGCCCAGTCGTCAGCCGCCTGTGAGGGAGAGAGCCGCCGCAGCAACCTGACACCCATGTACATTATCAAGTGAGAATGCTATACAGCATTCTCACTTATTGTTTTCCTGTTTTTCTGTATTTTTATCAGTGAGAATGCTATACAGCATTCTCACTTATTGTTTTCCTGTTTTTCTTTATTATTATTATTATTATTCCGTCGGCGTGTAACTACTCCCACATACTTCAACCAATTTCAACAATTTTGGTGTCAAAACGTTCGGCTCGTTCCTGGCATGCCTGCTATGACTCATGGTTATGCTAACCTTTACACTTTTTAAAATATTTCACTTTTTGTGCGTTTTTTTGGCTGTTCCCATTGAAATCAATGCAAATTCCTTCAACTTCTTCAAATTCCTTTAAATCCTTCAAATTCCTTCAAATTCTTCACATTCTTCAAATTCTTCAAATACTTCAAATTCTTCAAATTCTTCAAATACTTCAAATTCTTCAAATTTTTCAAATATTTCTCGTTGTTCAAACTGTTCAGGTAGTCCAAACTGTTTGAAGGCTTCAGATGTTGGCTATATTAGTATGTGTACTGTTTAGTACAATGGTTAAGATGCTTGCCTTTCACTCTGAGGGGCCAGGTTCGAATCCCCACTAGAACAAAAAAACATTTTTTTAACCAATTTCAACAATTTTGGTGTCAAAACGTTCAGCTCGTTCCTGGCATGCCTGCTATGACTCATGGTTATGCTAACTTTTATACTTTTTAAAATATTTCACTTTTTTGTGCGTTTTTGGTTGCTCCCATTGAAATCAATGCAAATTCCTTCAACTTCTTCTAAGTCCTTTAAATCCTTCAAATCCTTCAAATTCCTTCAAATTCTTCACATTCTTCATATTCTTCAAATACTTCAAATTCTTCAAATATTTCCCCTTTTTCCTTGTTGTTCAGACTGTTCAGGTAGTCCAAACTGTTTGAAGGCTTCAGATGTTGGCTATATTTGTATGTGTACTGTTTAGTACAATGGTTAAGACATTTGCCTTTCACTCTGAGGGGCCAGGTTCGAATCCCTGTTAAGACAATGATTTTTTTTCCCAACCAATTTCAACAATTGTGGTATCAAAATGTCCGGCTCGTTTCTGGCATGACTGCTATATCTCATGGTTATGCTAACTTTTACACTTTTAAAAATATTTCACTTTTTGTGCGTTTTTGGTTGCTCCAATTGTAAATCAATGCAAATTGCTTCAAATTCCTTCAAATGCTTCACATTCTTCAAATTCTTCCAATTCTTCTAATTGTTCTTAATCTTAAAATTCTTAAAATTTCTTAAAATTTTTCAAATTCTTCAAATTCTTCACATTTTTCAAATTCCTTCAAATTTTTTCAAATTCTTCAAATCTGATTTCAATGTTTTCTGCATCTTCTGCTCAATCATTCTGCAGATTAGCATTCTCACTCGCTGTTACGCAGGAACAGCTTTTTCTAGTCAAGTGAGAATGCTATACAGCATTCTCACTTATTGTTTTCCTGTTTTTCTTTACTTTTTATTATTATTCCGTACGTTTTTCGACGCCTAACTCGTTCCGCATTTTTCAACCGATTTCAACCATTCTGGTATCAAAACGTTCAGCTCCTTCAGGACATTACTGCTATGACTTTTGGTAATTATAACTTTTATAATATTTAAAATATTCAACTTTTTGTGAGTTTTTTGCTCTCATTCAAATGAATGGAGAATCCTTCAAATTCTTCAAATATTTCAGCTTTTTGACAGCTTACTGCTTCAGCCTACTTTCAGCTAGAAACGCCATTCAACTTTTAAAATGTAGTGATATCTTTCAGCTATTATGGTATAGTTCAGCTTTTTCATATCTTTTACCATTTTCATATAGTACCTCCTTAAAATAATTTTGGCTTTTCAAGAAATTCAGCAAATAACATGCGTTGCTATGGTTGTCAAGGAGCCTCTGTTAGAGTGCGCACTCTAGAAATTCAACAAATTCTTCTTCTCCGAACAACTTCTTCTCACTCGCTCAATTTTCAACCTATCCACATAAATTATACATCAAAACGTAGGAATTTTTGTCTGGATTCAGGAAATGTAACCCTCATTGGTGTAGCATTTATAGATTTTTCACAAATCACCTCAGAGCGACACTAACCCAAAACCTTCCCCATTCATTTCCTATGGAGCGGTTTTCAAAAATGACACCTGGAAATCCAAAACATCACATGTATTTACATCGTCACTACTCCTAAACCGTTTCATGTACAGGCACGAGACTTTCACACATTCATGTCCAGACCCTTCTGGCGCTCACAAAAGAGAAATTTTGTCGATAAATGTTACGGTTTTGCCGCAGGAACAATTTGTTCGGGAGTAGCGTTTTGGGAAAATGCTAAAACAGAATCAGACTTCAATCTCCCCAAATGAGGCACTTTTCTACATCGTCGCTACTCCTAAACCGTTTTATGTACAGGTATGAGACTTTCACACATGAATGTCCCAACCCTTCTGGCACTCACAAAAAAGGAATTTTGTGGATAACTGTTACGGTTTTTCTGCAGGAACAATTTGTTCGGGAGTAGCGAATGTGCAAAATCCTTAAAACGCTTTGGAGCTTCATTCTTCCACATCATCCACTTTTTACATCGTCGCTGTGCCTACACCGATTTTTGTACAAACCTAAAAATGAACTCCATAGTCCTCAAAAGCCTGCTGATACTCAGAGTGAAAGAATTATTTTGATATCTCTTATACTTTTTCAGCTACAGCGATTTGTTCGGGACCGTTTGTAGAGGATTTCTCAAATTTCATAAAAATCCTCTTTATATCATAATTTTTTACGCCTAAATTAAAATATTTCTAGCAAAAACCGATAGTTTTTCTTGTTCTCCTATCCGTTACGAACTAAACGCTGAAAAAATTATGTCTCTACCATTTACAGAACAGGAGATATGGAGCGTTGTTTGAGGCAAAGTTCTCCATTCTATTTCAATGAGGCAGAGTCTGACAAAGTCTCTGCACTTCGGGAGACTGGCCGCTGCAGCTGTGTCAGTGAGTTTCCATGACGACGAAACTCTGGGGGCCAGAGGGACACGCTCCATTCGGATAGAATAGCAACTTTCAACATCCACTGCAGTGGCTGTGATTAATGTAGGAGCCTGAAATTCGCACAGTCACTTCCTCTTAACATTTTAAAATTTTCAAGTGACTTTCAGCCATGTGTCATTTTTCTATCCCATTTTGGATGTCACATGCTTTCCTATTGGGCCTTTGCTTCCAACAGGACCTGGCATGATGCCCAGACACGACCCAATTGGCCAATACAGCACCCCCCACATGTGGGAAATGGCGCTACTGACCATTTTGGTCAAATGTTGAGTTCTTGGCCCAGATGTGGTGAGGCTGAGTTGCTAAAGGAGGCCAATCTGACCCATGAACTTTGGTGACGTTTGGTGACATTAAGTATTGGCACCCCTTTTTGAGGCACTTCCCACCACAGGATTTGGACCAAACTGACAGAGTACAATCACCCGGTGATACTGAACACAACCATGCTAGCGGCTAACGGTTAGCATGTTGCTAACCAGAAGTAGCTTTAGAAAGGTCCTACCAACTGCTGCTTAGCCGGGGTTGTTCTGCCTTTAAAGACAAATAGAGGGCTACAGCTGTGAGGGAGCCTCCATGACAACCCTTTTAGCCAGAGGCTTCTAGGAGGTCCATTGACTTAACATGGCACCTTTCGAAGGGCACTGTGGGTGCTGTGAAGACCGTAGGAAGTTGAAATTCGCAGTGTTACTCCCCGTTAGTATTTTTGACGGTACCACGAGGCAGGCGCCTTGCTAAATTTCTTCAGAATTTTTTTAGTTGTTCTTAATCTTCAAATTCTTAAATTTTTTTAAATTTTTAAAATTTTTCAAATTCCTTCAAATTTGTTCAAATTCTCCAAATTTCTTCAAAATTTTTAAATTCTTCAAGTTTGTCAAATTCTTCAAATTTTTCAAATTCCTTCAAATTTTTTGAAAATTTTCAAATATTTCAAATTTCTTCAAATTCTTCAAATTTTTCAAATTCCTTCAAACTTTTTCAAATTCTCCAAATTTCTTCAAATGTTTCAAATTCTTCAAATTCTTTAAATTTCTTCAAATTTTTCAAACTTCAAATTCCTTCAAATTCTTCTATTTCTTTCAATTCTTCAAACTTTTTCAAATTCTTCAAATCCCTTCAAATTTTTACATTTTTTCAAATTCTTCAAATCTGATTTCAATGTTTTCTGCATATTCTGCTAAATCATTCTGCAGATTAGCATTCTCACTGCTGTTTCGCAGGAACAGCCTTTTCTAGTTATTATTATTATTCCGTACGTTTTTCGACTTCTAACTAGTTCCGCATTTTTCAACCGATTTCAACCATTCTGGTATCAAAACGTTCAGCTCCTTCAGGACATTACTGCTAAGACTTTTTGTAATTATAACCTTTATAATATTTAAAATATTTAACTTTTTGTACGTTTTTTGCTCTCATTGAAATTGAATGGAGAATCCTTCAAATTCTTCAAATATTTCAGCTTTTTGACATCTTACTGCTTCAGCCTACTTTCAGCTAGAAACGTCATTCAACTTTTGAAATGTAGTGATATCTTTTGGCTATTATGGTATGTTTCAGCTTTTTCATATCTTTCACCATTTTCGTATAGTACGTCTTTAAAATAATTTTGGTTTTTCAAGAAATTCAGCAAATAACATGCGTTGCTATGGTCGTCAAGGAGCCTCGTTTAGAGTGCGCACTCTAGAAATTCAACAAATTCTTCTTCTCCGAACAACTTCTTCTCACTCGCTCAATTTTCAACCTATCCACATAAATTATACATCAAAACGTAGGAATTTTTGTCTGGATTCGGAAAATGTAACCATCATTGGTGTGGGATTTATAGATTTTTCGCAAATCACCTCAGAGCGACACTAACCCGAAACCTTCCCCATTCATTTCCTATGGAGCAGTTTTCAAAAATGACACCTGGAAATCCAAAACATCACATGTATTTACATCGTCACTACTCCTAAACCGTTTCATGTACAGGCACGAGACTTTCACACATGAATGTCCCGACCCTTCTGGCACTCATAAAAAAGGAATTTTGTGGATAACTGTTACGGTTTTGCCGCAGGAACAATTTGTTCGGGAGTAGTGTTTTGGGAAAATGCTAAAACAGGATCAGACTTCAATCTCCCCAAATGAGGCACTTTTCTACATCGTCGCTACTCCTAAACCGTTTTATGTACAGGCATGAGACTTTCACACATGAATGTCCCGACCCTTCTGGCACTCATAAAAAAGGAATTTTGTGGATAACTGTTACGGTTTTTCCGCAGGAACAATTTGTTCGGGAGTAGCGAATGTGCAAAATCCTTAAAACGCTTTGGAGCTTCATTCTTCCACATCAACCACTTTTTACATCGTCGCTGTGCCTACACCGATTTTTGTACAAACCTAAAAATGAACTCCATAGTCCTCAAAAGCCTGCTGATACTCAGAGTGAAAGAATTATTTTGATATCTCTTATACTTTTTCAGCTACAGTGATTTGTTCGGGACCGTTTGTAGAGGATTTCTCAAATTTCATAAAAATCCTCTTTATATCATAATTTTTTACGCCTAAATTAAAATATTTCTAGCAAAAACCGATAGTTTTTCTTGTTCTCCTATCCGCTACGAACTAAACGCTGAAAAAATTATGTCTCTACCATTTACAGAACAGGAGATATGGAGCGTTGTTTGAGGGAAAGTTCTCCATTCTATTTCAATGAGGCAGAGTCTGACAAAGTCTCTGCACTTCGGGAGACTGGCCACTGCAGCTGTGTCAGTGAGTTTCCATGACGACGGAACTCTGAGGGCCAGAGGGACACTCTCCATTCGGATAGAATAGCAACTTTCAACATCCACTGCAGTGGCTGTGATTAATGTAGGAGCCTGAAATTCGCACAGTCACTTCCTCTTAACATTTTAAAATTTTCAAGTGACTTTCAGCCATGTGTCAGTTTTCTGTCCCATTTTGGATGTCACATGCTTTCCTATTGGGCCTTTGCTTCCAACAGGACCTGGCATGATGCCCAGACACGACCCAATTGGCCAATACAGCACCCCCCACATGTGGGAAATGGCGCTACTGACCATTTTGGTCAAATGTTGAGTTCTTGGCCCAGATGTGGTGAGGCTGAGTTGCTAAAGGAGGCCAATCTGACCCATGAACTTTGGTCACATTTGGTGACATTAAGTATTGGCACCCCTTTTTGAGGCACTTCCCAGTACAGGGTTTGGACCAAACTGACAGAGTACAATCACCCGGTGATACTGAACACAACCATGCTAGCGGCTAACGGTTAGCATGTTGCTAACCAGATAGCTTTAGAAAGGTCCTACCAACTTCTGCTTAGCCGGGGTTGCTCTGCCTTTACAGACAAATAGAGGGCTACAGCTGTGAGGGAGTCTCCATGACAACCCTTTTAGCCAGAGGCTTCTAGGAGGTCCATTGACTTAACATGGTACCTTTCGAAGGCTACTGCGGGTGCTGTGAAGACCGTAGGAAGCTGAAATTCGCAGTGTTACTCCCTGTTAGTATTTTTGACGGTACCACGAGGCAGGCGCCTTGCTAAATTTCTTCAGAATTTTTTTAGTTGTTTTTAATCTTCAAATTCTTCAATTTTTTTAATTTTTCAAATTCCTTAAAATTTGTTCAAATTCTCCAAATTTCTTCAAAATTTTTAAATTCTTCAAGTTTGTCAAATTCTTAAATTTTTTCAAATTCCTTCAAATTTTTTGAAAATTTTCAAATATTTCAAATTTCTTCAAATTCTTCGAATTTTTCAAATTCCTTCAAACTTTTTCAAATTCTCCAAATTTCTTCAAATGTTTCAAATTCTTCAAATTTTCAAATTCTTCAAATTTTTCAAACTTCAAAATCCTTTAAATTCTTCTATTTCTTTCAATTCTTCAAACTTTTTCAAATTCTTCAAATCTGATTTCAATGTTTTCTGCATCTTTTGCTCAATCATTCTGCAGATTAGCATTCTCACTGCTGTTTCGCAGGAACAGCCTTTTCTAGTTTGTTATTGTCTTCCTTCTTGCTCTTCTTTCTTTACCACTAAACTTCTCTGAACCATGGACTTTAACAAAATGCTGAGCTAAATCTTTAGCTTTACTTTTATTATCTAAAATAGTCTTCTCCCCACAAATCATTACAGAATAATTAAAGACAACCTTGGTGAAGCTTTGCTGTATCTGATGACATACTACTACAGCCTACATTTCACCTCTACAAAGTGTGTCCCAACCCTTTAGTCTGTCATTCAGACTGAAGTGTTAAAGGACAATATCCAGGAGAAAGACAGCACAGGCTCATCCAACAACGTCATGGCCGATTGGAACAGTTTTAGTGAGAAGTACAGTTGTTCCAGCTAAGTGTTATTGACATTCAGGTTTGTGTTGAAAGGTTTTGATCTGGGGGCTTTAAAGATGACATTTACATTTAAATCCTTTACTTTTCAGATATACACATCAGTTTTTTCATCAACACATTATGTGCTTCAAATGTTCTGCTTAATATGATGATTTGTTGCTTTAGCTGTTGGTTTATCAGTTCTGACAGAAACACAAGATAAGTGTACAATAGATACAAATTCTACGACAATAAATAAATTAAATCAGTCATTGCTTTTGTTTCAACAGAATGATTTTAAAAAATAAACTCATAAAACAGGCCTGGAATGATGGTACCCTTAATATTTTGTTGCACCTTTTGAAGCAATCACTGCAATCAAATGATTCCTGTAACTGATTAGTTCACAAATTAGCCAAACAAATTAGTCCATGTGTGAATGTACTCAGTATATTGTGTCTGATTTTCTTGTGTGTAAATACTTTGTCCTGTTTTAAGATAAATAACCTAATAATTATTTTTGAATGCGTTAGATTCATCTTATTTAGTTGCCCTGGTTTTAAGATCTTCTTTATAAAAGTGATTGAGAACAAAAACTGAAATAAGCATTAACAGGCTAGTTTGGAGTTTAATTGACTTATTAATGTACTTGGTATGAATAATTCACAACTTCTTTTAAGATATTTCTCACTTGTCTAAAGCCTGGATAATTTTCCTTTTTTCCAAGAATCTTTCCTAGTGCAGCTGTCTTACTGAACTGGCTGATTATTTCACTTAATTTGAGGAGATTCAGACTAATACCTAGCATTTTTAACTTGTTTTTAGATGGTAAGTTGTTGCAGTGGTCTAACACTAACCAGTCTTTTAAACAGAGCTGACATACAGATGATGATTTTATTTTGTTTTAATTATATGAATAGGTTTAGTTTTTTACAGAATATGGTGTATGCACATGTGCAAAATAAAAAAATTGTACAACAAAGAGACAATTTAATGTTCTTTTTTTTAATACTTATTTTTTATTGAACATTTCTGAACACATACAGTGAAGAGGCATCAATACATTCAACTTCATACACAATGTTGGACAACCGTGTCCATATTTAGCTGGATACAAGAGTGGCATTCGGCCTGCGTCTGTAGTCGCTCCATTTTTCCCATTTAACATCAAACTTGTCCTCCTGCAGTCTTAGTCTATATGTGATTTTCTCCATTACAAAAATCTCTTCCACAATGCTCAGCCACTGCTCCACTGCAGGAGGGTCTTGTCTATACCATCATTTTGTGATGGTTTTCCTTGATGCAGAAAGTAATATTTTCAACAGATATTCATCGTCCTTTTGAATTACATCGTGTGTGAGGCATCCCAGGTAGAGTGTTTTACATGATCTGGGTATTCCGTATCCCAATATGTTTTTCAGGATAAGGCTAACATTATGCCAGTATGTGGTTAGCTTTTGACAAGACCAGAATATGTGTGTGTGGCCTACATCAGACTGGCCACAGAGTCTCCAGCATGGCTGTGAACTGGATACCATCCCGGACTTGATCTTTGGTGTTATAAAAAATCTAATCATGTTTTTCCAATTAAATTCCCTCCACGCAGGGGAGCAGGTGGCCGTGCACTGAATTTACAAATTTTAAACCATTCCTCCTCGCTTATGTGCTCCTTCAATTCGTCCTCCCATTTTTCTTTGATGTACATAGTAATGTCTTCCTGCCTGCCATCAGTCCCTGGTATAGTGCTGAAATAACCCGCAATTTATTCCCCTCATAGGCATTATGAAATATCTCTATTATTTCACTTACGTTGGTTTTTATCTCTTTCTCATAATAATCTTTTATTTGCAGATATCTATACTGGTCTTGATCCTCCAGTTCGTATTTTCCCTTTAAGCTATTAAAGCTCAACAGATTGCCCTTTTCAGTCAATTTACACATTGCTGTGGCACCTTTATCTGCCCATTGTTTGAAACCTGTATCATAAATACCTGGTTTAAACCTCGGGTCCCAAGCAAACCAGCTCAAACTCTTTGTTTCTTTCTCTAAATTGTAATTATCAATCACTGTGTTCCATATTTCAATCGTAGTTTTAGTTATTGAATCTAGCTTATTGCTTAGTTTGCCTAAGAGTGTTTTATATGCCATTAAATTTTAAACTTCTATGTCTTTTCTACTTTTTTCCATATTTTTCCATTTTGAAACATAGTCATCATTGCACCAACATACGAGGGGTCTAATTTGTGCGGCCCAGAAATATTCTTTTAGGGCTGGTAAACCCAGGCCTCCTTTATCTTTTGGGAGCTGAAGTGTTTTATATCTAGCCCTAGGTTTCTTCCCGTTCCATATAAACCTTGAAATCCATTTGTCCCATTCTACAAATTGTTTTTGCAGGATAATCAGTGGCAGGGACTGAAACAGGTATAACAGTCGTGGTAAGTCGTGGTATTTATTTTAATTCTCTCCACTCTAGAGCTAAGATCCAAGCCAATGTCCATCCATCGCCCCAGGTCTTTCTTAATATTGTGGTTTATTTCTAAATAATTTGCATCATAGAGTTTGTCAATTGTTTTGGTTATGTTCACCCCCAAATATTTTATAGATTTTTCATTCCACTTAAGTTTATAAGTATCCCTTATTTTCTGCTGCGGGGAGTAATTTATTGTTAGGACCTGTGTTTTTTCCATGTTAATTTTACATCCAGAGAATTTCCCATACTCCTCAAGCAAACTTACTGTTTTTAAAAACATTTCATTTGGGTTTTTTAGATAAATCAAAATGTCATCTGCAAACAGCCCAATTTTATGTTCTTCCCCTCCTATTTCCACTCCTTTCATTTCGTCTTCCTGCCTAATCATCTGGGCTAGTGGCTCTATAAAGAGTGCAAAAAGATTCGGTGAGAGGCAGCATCCCTGCCTTGTTCCTCTCTCCAGAGTAAAACTTCCTGACAGGTTACCATTTATTTTAATTCTTGCAGTTGGGTCTTGATAAATTGATTTAATACAATTTACAAATGTTTCATTAAATCCAAAATTTTCTAAGACCTTATACAAAAAGTTCCAATTAACACTGTTGAAGGCTTTTTCCGCATCTATACTTATCAAAACTGCCTGTTCCCCTCTTCTTTGCAGATGGTCTATAATATGAAGAGTTCTCCTTATATTGTCTTGTGTTTGTCTTTCCTTTATAAAACCAGTTTTATTAACTCTTGCATTAAATTTTCCATTCTTTTAGCTATGATAGAGGAAAACAGTTTATAGTCTACATTTAGTACCGATATCGGTCAATAGTTGTGGCAGTATTCTTGGTCTTTACTTTACTGGTCTGTAACTTTACTGTTACACTGTTACAATATCTAACAGATCTTATTTGCTGTAGACAACAAAGGCAGAGATGGCCAAAGGCCTCTTAACCACATGGATGACCAACAACTCCTGTAATATGTGAAAGGGTAAATGGTGCTACTTACAACCACACGCTCTGTTCTCTGCGGACATTTTTGTTAATTTCTGTGAGGTGGGCTGTGCTTATAGGTCGTGTCATGCAAAGGATTGTGGGATTCCTTATAGCTCCTTAGCGCTGGTAAGGGACATCATGACATCCCTAAGCTAAAGGAACTATGACAGAAAGCATATAGGCTCCTTTCCTCCTTCCTTCCTTACTGACTGAACTATTCGGAGAACGTTCCCACTTTGGATAAAGAGTTCTTCTCTAAATTATGTTTTCTAATGGGACGGCCAAAATAAATCAGCCAAGATATCAGGAAGAGAATTATGAACTTGCACAAGTCTGGCTCATCCTTGGGTCCAATTTCTAAATGCCTGAAGGTTCCACATTCATCTGTTCAAACAATTATATTCAAGTATAAACACCATGGGACTGTCCTGCCATCATACCGCTTAGGAAGGAGACGGTTTTGTGTCCCAGACACAAATGTATATTGGTCTGAAATGTGCACCCCAACCAAAGAACAAAAGCCAAAAACCTTGTCAAGATGTGGCTGAAGCTAGCCAGAGTGTCTCATTATCCACAGTAAAACAAGTACTGTACTGACATGGGCTGAAAGGATACTCTAGCAGGAAGAAACACATAAACGTCAGAATAAAGTTTGTAAACGCATTTTAGGAGATATGTCCTGTGGTCTGATGAAAGTAAAAATGAACTGGTTGGCCTTAAGGACCATTATTACATTTGGAGGCAGAAGGGAGAAGCTTTCAAGCCTGAGAACACCAACCCAACTGTGAAATATGGGTTGGTAGCATCATGTTGTAAGGGTTATTCTGCTGCAGGAGGCACTGGTGCAATTAACAAAATAGATGGCATCATGATAATGAACGAGGACTCTGGGTCGGGTTCTCCCATCTCTGGTGCTGAGGTTGCCGAGGTTGTTAAAAAGCTCCTCGGTGGCAAGGCCCCGGGGGTGGATGAGATTCGCCCTGAGTACCTTAAGGCTCTGGATGTTGTGGGGCTGTGTTGGTTAACGCGGCTCTGCAACATTGCGTGGACATCGGGGGCAGTTCCTCTGGATTGGCAGACTGGGGTGGTGGTCCCCCTATTTAAAAAGGGGGACCGGAGGGTGTGGTCCAACTACAGGGGAATCACACTCTTAAGCCTCCCTGGTAAGGTCTATTCAGGGGTTCTGGAAAGGAGGGTCCGTCGGATAGTCGAATCTCGGATTCAGGAAGAGCAGTGTGGTTTTCGTCCTGGCCGTGGAACACTGGACCAGCTCTATACCCTCAGCAGGATTCTTGAGGGGGCATGGGAGTTTGCCCAACCAGTCTACATGTGCTTTGTGGATCTGGAGAAGGCATTCGACCGTGTCCCCCGGGGGATCCTGTGGGGGGGTACTCCGGGAGTATGGAGTACTGGACCCCTTAATAAGGGCTGTCAGGTCTCTGTACGACCGGTGTCAGAGTCTGGTCCGCATTGCCGGCAGTAAGTCGGACTCGTTTCCGGTGAGAGTTGGACTCCGCCAAGGTTGCCCTTTGTCACCGATTCTGTTCATAACTTTTATGGACAGAATTTCTAGGCGCAGCCAAGGTGTTGAGGGGATCCATTTTGGTGGCCTTAGGATTGCGTCTCTGCTATTCGCGGATGACGTGGTCCTATTGGCTTCATCAGGGCGTGATCTACAGCTCTCACTGGAGCGGTTCGCAGCCGAGTGCGAAGCGGCCGGGATGAAAATCAGTGCCTCCAAATCCGAGACCATGGTCTTGAACCGGAAAAGGGTAGAGTGCCTTCTCCGGGTTGGGGAGGATGTCCTGCCCCTAGTGGAGGAGTTCAAGTATCTTGGGGTCTTGTTCACGAATGAGGGGAGGATGGAGCGGGAGATCGACAGGCGGATTGGTGCAGCGTCTGCTGTGAAGCGGGCACTGTACCGATCCGTTGTGGTGAAGAGAGAGCTGAGCCAAAAGGCGAAGCTCTCGATTTACCGGTCGATCTACGTTCCTACCCTCATCTATGGTCACGAGCTTTGGGTCGTGACCGAAAGAACGAGATCCCGGATACAAGCGGCTGAAATGAGTTTTCTCCGTAGTGTGTCTGGGCTCTCCCTTAGAGATAGGGTGAGGAGCTCAGTCATCCGGGGAGGACTCAGAGTAGAGCCGCTGCTCCTCCACGTGGAGAGGAGCCAGTTGAGGTGGCTCGGGCATCTGGTCAGGATGCCTCCTGGACGCCTCCCTGGTGAGGTGTTCCGGGCACGTCCCACCGGGAGGAGGCCCAGGGGAAGACCCAGGACACGCTGGAGGGACTATGTCTCCCGGCTGGCCTGGGAACGCCTTGGGATTCCTCCTGAGGAGCTGGCCCAAGTGGCTGGGGAGAGGGACGTCTGGGCCTCCCTACTGAAGTTGCTACCCCCGCGACCCGACCCCGGATAAGCGGAAGAAGACGGACGGACGGACGGACGGACGGACGGATAATGAACATTATGTAGAAATTCTGAAGCAACGTCTCAGGACAACAGCAACAAAGTTGACGCTTGGGCACAAATGGGTCTTTCAAAGGGACAATAATGCATACAGCCAAACTGCTGAAAAAGTACCTTATGGAGAACAAGGTCAGTGTTTTGGAGTGTCCATCACAATGCCCTGATCTCAAGCCTATTGAAAATGTATTGGCAGAGCTTAAAAAGAGTGTCTGAGCGTCTTTGAAAGTATAATTTCCACTGACTAAGTCAGCCAAAGGGACTTCACAAGCAACCACATCTTTAAAGGGATCCAAGATTAGTTGAACATGTTGACCTAAATGTGTTGTAATTTTCTGATTAACTTAAAAATTGCTGCTTGTGATATGTAAAATCTCATATTTTTCATCCATGGAGGTTGCCGCTTTTTCACCTGCATGTTGTGCATTTACACACCGTTTTAGGTTATTTATTTAATGTTTAAAAAATAACTCTCTATCTTAGGTATTGTTCGGTGAATATCAGCCCAAACAGCTGATATCAGGACAGAAGTTGAAAGGAATGATTCGAGCACTAGCGTTCATTCAACAGAAAACTCTGCACACATATAGAATGAATGAATGACATCTTCTCTTCAAGTTCAAGAATTTATTAACAGGAATAAAATGAACATCCAGAGAACATCACTATAGAATGCTGTTTATCTGAATTAACACTATTTTAATCAACAAATCCTCTCTACTAGACTAGTGAAACTTAACTAAAACTACTAAGCAAATAAAGAAGCTAAGGATAGATGTACACACAAAAGAAACAAAAATAAAACGGTTGGTCATCAGAATGATTCAGTGAATATGTTTTAACCCATCCACACTGCAAATCCCGGGTTAAACAAAACATTATTTGATAAAATCACATTTTAAAGAATGACTTGCTCAGTAAAATCATTAACTTTGGAATGCTGGATTTTATTAATGCCATTATTCCTCTGGGAAGCTAGGGGTCGCTGTAGCGATCGGTCGCTAAATGGGTTAATCCTAAAGTTACACAAAAACACCATTGACATTAATCTTCCATATTAATGCGGTAATAATGCTCATTGCACTATCTAACGATGGTGAAGCGAAAATAAACAAACTTATGTATGAAACGAACCATATTTGCGTATCCAGGAAGAACGAATGTTATATGGAAGCTAATTGGATTAGGGTAGCGGACTTTTGGTGCCAATTTTAAAAGGCTTCAAGTCATATTTAGGTTATAATAAGCAGAGCGGAAAACAAACATCAATATCCCATTAATGTATTAAACCCTTGTGTAAATAACGTTCGTTATAACCATAAAAACAAACTCAAATCAGTTGGAATAAATAAGGCAATTATTACAAAGGTGAATAAATAAAGAAGCTAATTAAAAGAGATATATACATTAATGTCTCACTGTATAATTTAATTTCTACTTTCATTTATTTCTTTATTGTATTTTTGGTGGCAATTAATTGTATGCTTATTTATTTATTTATTTATTGAGCATTTATTTATTTATTTTTAAATATTGTAGAGCTGGTCCTCCATAAGTTTTAGATGCTCTTCCAAAAGTTATAATGATTGAACAGCGATGAAGCAGATGTCCGCTTTGCAAAGACCCGCCCTACTCTCTTTCTGATTGGCTAATGTCCCAGCTCTGCCAAGTATTATTGGTTGAGAGCAGCTTCAGTTTAAAACCTTGAAAAAAATGCTAGGCAGAACAATTTGCGCTCATTTTCAAAATGACGGAAATCCGTCGCAGCGACGCATAATTTTAACCCCTGATATATACATACATCTATAATCTGGACATATACTTACATTTAAACACACCTTTTTATTTAGAATACTTCAAAATCTATATGCAGATCGATCAAAAGCCAATTTGGCTGCCAATGTCTATCAATTAATCTCTCTATTTTTTTTACAAGTGTATGTAAACTCCATCTATATCTTTCTATCTGAACACTTAAAACATATACACAGGGAACATAGACAGGTAAAGTTGTAAAATATATTTTCTCAATATTAGTTACATTTTACTGGGATTTCATATCAAAATAAAGTAGACTGTAACTGAATAATAATGAGATGACACCGTTCCTCTCCCTAAACGAAAAGGCCGGGCTGTCACTAAAACACTGAACTGCCTCAACTTTCCCTCCTTTAAACTAAGACAGTATTTTCCTGTGGTGCACACTGGAAGGCTGGAGATGTACCTAGAAACGGTTGCTAAGCTGATGTGCATTGCTGGGTGGAACTTCTGCATCACAGCAGCTCCTGTGATGGTGATGACATCACAGTAGCTTCTCTGCCTTAGAAGACCGTGTAACGGAAGTATTCTCTCCTTCTGGAACTTACTTTGTGAGAGACAGACGTGTTTTTGGTGAGATAAAACTAGATAGTTAGCGATACCTTGCAATAGTTTGCAATTTACGATTTTTAGTATTTTTACGATTGATTTAGTTTTACCATTGATTTAGTTTTACGATTGATGCGATAGATTGATCGTCAATCCCAGAGTTTGCTTTACCCACCAGTGCAAACGAAGAAGCCATGAACGCCTCCAGCAGTTCAAAGGCTCCAGTAGTCCTGGTTGACTTGATCTTACCATTGATGGAAGATTTCATATTGTCCATCTCAATGGAGCAGAGCATGGATTTGGCCTTAGGAGAACCCGATGCTGACACCTTATCTAAGGTAAAGGAGCTGGTGTTTAATGTCGCGGATCAATGTACCGGCTTCCTTCTGCGCAACATCTACAAAGGACCCTTCACATCTGGGGATGTGGAAACCGCGGTGGGCAAGTCAGTGCTAACATCATTTGCAGACTTCCTTGAGATTAGTTGAACGACTCAACCCAAGAGCTTTGACACCTTTAACAAGCAATTTGTCAAGCTTGTCAAAGACAAAGTGAGCTATTTCCTCGGCCCCATGGATAATCAATTAGCTTTTTATGTCTCTGAGATGGACAGAGTGGATATAATGCTTCCACATGCAGTGAGACTGATAAAGGAACTGTTAGCTGAGACGTGAATACAACGTCGGCAGAGTAAGCAAAACGTTTCTGAAGACCAGCAAGATGCCCTCAATCGGCAGCAGACAGGAGAGCTTCAGCCCATCAGTTCTGATCTGGGTGATTCCCAGACTGTGGAGGAAATACCAACTAAGAGATCTGGGGGGTTACGTCGTAGGTACCACCATATGTGGTTCGGTCAAAGAGGAGAGGCATTTTATTCCTGAGGACCAGGAATCCGATCTGAAGCTAGTGAAAGAATTCCTCTCTGAAGAGTTTTCAGCGATGGACAAGGTAAATGATTTTATCTTTAAAAAGAAGGAACCAGTTTGAGCAATAGGATGTTTTAACTAGTCCACAGTTTTAAATAAACACTGCATGCATTTGAACAAGACAAACTAAATAACAACAACCAACCCAGATGATGATGCTAGACATAATATTTATCCCTGTTTGAACAAAGTACTGGTATAAAGTTTTCTACCCAATCAATATATGTAGTTGATAGTAAAATATTCAAGTGTTTTGTTTGCATGTAGACATTGCTTTCTAGAAATGTTTATTCCAGTGTGTTCCCTTATTGCAAAATGTGCAGACAACAATTTTATCAAACAATAGGTTTTATATATCAATTATACTAAATTGGGGCTAAAATCAGCCCTTTTACGCACGTTTTGGGGAGGGAGTCCGAAAAAACACTGTTTGAACACTGTTTAAAATATCTAAGATTTTGAACAACCCCTAAGGTAAATTATTTTATCTCTAAGGAAAGGGAGTCGGGGTTGAAAATGGTGGAAAAATTCATCCCTGAGGAGCATTCACAGATGAACAAGGTAAACGATTTTATCTTTAAAACTAAAGACTCAGATGTTTAGATAGTAGATAAATTTATATCCGATAATATTTCTGCAATGATGAAGGTAAATTATTTTATCTCTATGGAAAAGGAGTCAGACCTGAAGAGGGTGAACAAATCATCACAGAGGTCAAGGACATCAAAAAGATTATCTCTAAACACAAGCGTTTAGACACCCAAGATGTCTCAAAAGAGATTGAACCCAGCAACAATCAAGTGTTGAACGCAGAGCTGTTCCAGTAACCACAGCAAAACAGCAGAACAAAGGAGTTGGAGTGAGAATCAAAACGTTCCTTCAAAAATACCGCTAGGGACGATGATATAAGAGAGTTGCACCACAGCAGTCAGTGGCTGTTAAAGAGGAACCCAGTGAGGAGGAGACGGATGTCGCAGGGCTGAAGAAATCAGTGTCTGAGGAGCAGATTCATCAAACAGTGAATAGAAAGAGAAAAGAGCTTAAGCCGGGACCAGAGACTACCACACAGGATGTTGAGCCAGCGCCATTGGTTTCAGGCTCAGGGAAGGAAGAGCGGCAGTCTTCCATCAGCCTGCTTGTTAATGCACTTGTTATGCAGGCAGTAAATAAATCGGTGATAAGCTGCAACTACAAAGACTTTCAAGCTGTCACCGAGAGGCTTTGTGAGAAGCTCTGTGCTGAGGTGGAGGGAGAGGATGTGAAGGAGATCCAACAGAGTCTGAAGAAACTCAGCGTTGACGTCTTGAGAGCGGTCTCTGAAAAGACTGTCTGGTCACAAGCCGACCTGTCTATATTGCTAGATTTAAAGGACTCAAACGTAGAGAAGGCAACACTTTCTCTTTGTAGAGAGAAAATAGTGAAGACAGCGGAGAAACCCATCGTCAAAAGTGTCTGCTCTTTTGTCGGCAAAGCCCTCTGCAGGCCCTTAAAAAAGCCCTGAGGGCCACCTGGAGTGATCCAGTTAAAACACTGGATTTGTTGCACAACCTGCAAAAAAAAAAAAAAAAATAAATAAATAAATAAATGAATAAATAAATAAATAAATAAATATAAAAAACTTGGCAGGTTTCCAACAAGTTTGGAAATAATCAACACAGCTACATTCACTGACAAAAACTTTCCACCCAATCTTCACCAAGTCAGCATCCAATACTCATGGTCTGAATTGGACATTATTTCATCCACAGGCAGATAGATGAACGACGGGTGTCAAACATATTCACTCACCCTGCCACTGTGGTGGCAGGTTGAGTGAAGCAGTGGTGTCACAGGCAGCTACCGGAGCGTCCGGCAGTCAGTCGGAGCAGCAGGTGAAGGTCAGTGAACACAGAGTCTGTCTCGCAGGCTCCTTAGACAGCATCACCAGCACTTAATGGAGTTGGATAGGGTTTGTGTTGTAGGTTCATGTGAAGGTGGGTTGTAGAGATTCATTAACCTAGCTCATGGAGCATTCAGATGTCCTGGTGAACAATGATGGAACCAGACATCTGTAAGCCCTCATGCTACGTATTTAGGCTGTTTGGGAGTTTTTCTGTTACCATTGGTGGACATGTGAGGTGTACAGATCATGATATTACCCCCACCACACACACACACACACACACACACACACTAAGAGCAGACCCTTATTGAGTATTAAAAGAAAACACCACTCGAGTTCAGGTTGCACTAATGGACTCAGGCATGAACCTCCAAAGGCATCTAAATGCAATTGCAAAGTCTGCCTTCCATCACCTGAAGAACATTTTCAGGATTAAAGGACTGATGTCTCAGCCAGTTACGGAAAAACTAATCCATGCATTTAATTTTAGTCAAATAGAAAACTGAAACTGAAAAAAATACAATAAAAAAATCAGACAGCTGCACCTGATCCAGAATGCTGCTGCTCACATCCTCAATAAGACAAAGAAAGTAGAGAACATCGACCTGGTCCTTAAGACCTTACACTAACTTACTGTATCTCAGAAAATAGACTTTAAAATACTTGTTTTAGTCTATAAAATCCCTGAATGGCTTAGCATCTAAATACATCACAAACGTGTTATCAGTGTATCAACCCTCCAGACGTCTTCTGATTCAAGCCTAATCTGGTAAATGGCTTGTACTTGTACAGCACATTAAATAGTCCGACGACCCCGAAGCATTTTATAACCTGTAAAAAGTTGACTTACTATATTCTACCAACTGAAACGAACATCCAGAAGACTGTGAAAAGTGCTTAAATGCCTGAGTTCTTTTAAATCAAGATTATAAACACATTTGTTTAGGATTGCCTTTGACTGAAATGTGCTATACAAAAAAACTTGCCATTTCTTGCATTGTATGGGTTCTTCTGTGCTTGTTTAAGCTAGATTTTTGACTAAACCTTTGTTCACATAGATCACAACAGAAAGGCTTCTGTCCTGTATGGATTCTCATGTGTGTGTTTAAATTTACTTTTTGATTAAATCTTTTTCCACATAGATCACATCAAAAAGGCTTCTGTCCTGTGTGGACTCTCATGTGTGTGTTTAAATGTGATTTGTGGCTAAAGCTTCTTCCACATAGATCACAACAGAAAGGCTTCTGTCCTGTGTGGATTCTCATGTGTGTGTTTAAATTTACTTTTTGATTAAATCTTTGTCCACATAGATCACAACAAAAATGCCTCTGTCCTGTATGTATTCTCATGTGTGTCTTCAAATTAAATTTGTTGCCAAATCTTTGTCCACATAGATCACAGCAGAAAGGCTTCTGTCCTGCATGGATTCTCATGTGTGTGTTTAAATTTACTTTTTGATTAAATCTTTGTCCACATAGATCACAACAGAAAGGCTTATGTCCTGTATGTATTCTCATGTGTTTGTTTAAATTATGTTTGAGGCTAAATCTTTTTCCACATAGATCACAACAGAAAGGCTTCTGTCCTGTATGGATTCTCATGTGTCTGTTTAAAT
The DNA here is from genome assembly GCF_011125445.2 of Fundulus heteroclitus. NCBI lineage: Eukaryota > Metazoa > Chordata > Actinopteri > Cyprinodontiformes > Fundulidae > Fundulus > Fundulus heteroclitus. The sequence continues at coordinate 772,417 of NW_023397373.1, read as the reverse complement.
GTACTTTTTGATTAAATCTTTGTCCACATAGATCACAACAGAAAGGCTTCTGTCCTGCATGGATTCTCATGTGTGTGTTTAAATTAGATTTCTGGTTAAATCTTTTTCCACATAGATCACAACAGAAAGGCTTCTCTCCTGTATGTACTCTCATGTGTTTGTTTAAAGCTGAATTTCCCATAAATGTTTTGCCACAGTCTTTGCAGCTAAGCTTAACTCCTGTGTGGCCTTTCCTACATTTTTTCTTGTCTGTAGGACATTTATTATATCCAGAGTCTGACATGTGTTTCAGCTCAGAGAGAGGGTGCTCTACATCACTGTCCTCTTTATCTTCCTCAGTGTCTTCAGTCTCTAAAAAAATTGAAGCATCTCCATGATCTTGTATCCTGGTGTCTCCATCATTTTCTTCTAGAAGCTCTCTGCCTTTAATTTGGTCTGGATAAAGCTGTGAGAGCAGCAGAGACTGTTCATCATCCAGACTCTTTATGGGAGGAGGAGAGACTGGAAACCTGATGGCATTAATCACCTCCTTCCCATTGAGCTGCTCTCCTGGCAGACTGATGTAGACTCCCTCCTGTTCCTCCTTTATGTGGAGGGGCTTTGGGTCATGCAGGTCATCAGGAGGTCTGTGGTCAAAAGAAGCTTCTTCTTTAACAATGAGCTGCTGCTTAACATCTGCAGGAAACATTGAAACACATTAAAAAATATTTTGATCTCAGCCTGAACTGAGGCACATTTTAATTCAGACATATTTAGGAAATTTTATTGGATTAAATTCTTTGAAAGAACATGCAGAACAGTAAAGAACAGAAAAGAACATGGCTGTTATAACCCCTGCAAAAAGTCAGTTCTTTGTAGAGCAACCTAGTTTACCTTAAAGTGCTGATGACACGACATTGACCTTTTCAGCCATGCTTTTAAAACAAAATGTTAGGGTCTGTCCAATGTGCCTAATGTGTCCATGTCCACACGTGAAAAAGCATCAGATTATAAGGCACACCATCAAATTTTCAGAAAGTTTAAGGACTTTAAGTGTCCTTGATAGTCCGAAAAATACAGTGATAAAATGAGTGTAAGGAAATATAATTTTACATAAAATTTACAAGTTTTGACTATACTTGTACGAGGGGAGTGGTGGCTGAGTGGTTAGAGCACAGAGCTTCGGTCCCAGAGGTTCTGAGTTCAACTCCCACAAGCTGCCATTCTGGGTCCCTGAGCAAGACCCTTAACCCCCAATTGCTCCCCAGGCGCCACACAGTGACAGCCCACTGCTCCCCAAGGGGATGGGTTAAGATGCAGAAGTGAATTTCTCCATTGTGAGATCAATAAAGTTTAATTATTATTATTATTATTATTATATTATTATTATTATTATTATTATTATTATTATTATTATTATTACTGCCACAACTACAGTATTTTGATCTAATTTTCTAATTAGATAAATTAGATTCTAATTAACTCACCAAATGATGTGAATATGTTAATCCACACAAAGCTATTTTCCCAGCCCACGCGTTCAAAATAAGACAGGTTAGCAACACTTTTTTATCTTGGGATTATATTCATTATACAGACCCCTGTTTCCTCGATGGAACCAGCACCAGGAGACAACATGGATCAGGACCGAGATAGGGAGCTGGACACGGAGCCCTCCAAACATCCACACCCCCTCACCTGAAAATGTAATCCCACCCCAACACTAACATTCTAACAACTCTTAACACACATGACTATAGGGTAGTTCACGTGTGACATCAGCGCTACATCCAGGTCCCGCTGGTAGGCAAAAACAGAGCTGCTCTCGTCTACTACATGACAAAACGGGTGATTTAGAGCGTACTTTTAGTTAGTTTATTTTTGGAATCTAAACAATGCCTACGACTTGTTGTGCTCCCGGTTGCACACAGAGGTATTCCAAATTGTTGGATGTACGTTTCTTTCGTTTAACGAAGGACGAAGAAAGAAATGGATATTTTCAATGAAAAGAGCGCAGGCAGACCCTCCCAATGGACTGGGGGAGCCATCATACCACGACAGAATTTGCAGTTTACACTTCATCTCTGGTAAATACAGCTTAATTCTGCTCTAGTCATTGTTCTACTTAAATAGCGGCGGAGGGGAGGTGGCGATCGCTAGACGGGGCCGGGGGAAGCGGCTGCTGCTGCAAGCCGCCGCATCATTTTAGTTTTGTTCGTGCAATCAGTGTGCAATAATGTTCCAGACAGCGGCTGCATTACGCCCCTGTTCACGCGCGCTAGTACGTCTGTGTTTACGCTGTAATGTCACCGACACCCCCACCCATTCTAACAAGACAAAAACACCAAAATAATCCGTATTGAACAATGTTTTTTAACCTACCGGGCGGGTCTTCCTCTCTGCTTTCTGCTGTTACACAAACATGTCTGAACATCCATTCATCCATTTTCTGACCCGCTTAATCCCTCATGGGGTCGTGGGGGTTGTGTTTATGTCCCGATATAAAATAATTGTAGCCGTCCAGTGGTTTCATGGCTTTCGTGCTCTCTCGTCTGTACTGGCCTGCGTGTTTATAAGGCAGCTGTAAATGTCGCTGTGCGGAACACTTGGCCAGCATTTCACAGACTTGCTCCGTCCCTTCAGGCTTTTGCTGTGTGGATCTAGCAATCTGATATCATCAACCATCAACTTACTCTTAAAACGATTTTGTGATACTTTATCTAAAGAAGAAAAATACGTTGAGAACTCATCAGTTTCTCTGTTGGCATCCGCCATTGTGTTCGCCTTTTGCCTACCAGTCCGGCGCGCATGCGCGAAAAACCCTCATCAAAACAATAACAATTAAAGGAGAAGTCCGGTCAAAATCAGAATTCAAACTGCTGAAAGTACTTTAAATATAAAACTACTACATACTGTGCAAAAAATTATACGTTTTTTTAATTATGAATAATTTTCATTTAATCATGTTTATGTGGAGGAATCCATCTTGGTCGAGAATAGTACTGTCACCTCCCATTTTGTGACGTCACTCAGCAGACCCGCTGTTGAGCAAGTTTCAACGCTCTGTTTGTCACGGCGCACTATTTTCCAAGATGGCGACGACTGGTGCTCTGTACGAAGCAGAGAGTGATGAAGTACTTAGTGACAGTGATGAGAGTTCCGTGGAGCTATCATCATCTGATAGCGAAATGGATTTTTTAGAAGTTTCCTGACAGAAACTGGACTTTTGACGGAATCCAGCCGTACCTATTTCCAGTGAAAACTCAGTCGGGTCCTACAGTATATATGTATACGTGTGTGTGTGTGTGTGTGTGTGTGTGTGTGTGTGTGTGTGTGTGTGTGTGTGTGTGTGTGCGCGCGCGCGCGCTCCGCCGCAGCACGGCATTGCCGGCGCTGCAGCGGAGGAGAGATCGCGCTGAAGCGACTTGAGTCCCGCAAATTCTAAATTAAAAATGTAAAAATAACTTACTGAAAATCCTCGCTCTCATGTCATGCTCAAAACATTCTTCTTCGAAATGGTTGCTGCATATGACGTGTTTTCTTTCTGGTCAGAAGTTAGATGGCAAATCTGCTCTCTTCAAGTTGGCAATCCAGCGATGAGCCCGGTGGCTCATGAACCGGAAAGTTGAAATAAGCAATGTTTTTTCCACTTTTACCAGTTGTGTTGGAACATCCAATAGCCATGCACGTGGGCATTGTTGCTTCAGCAACAGCTCGTGGGAATGTATATGGTGAAGTCCTCCCGAAATCCGAAAAAATTATTGATGATCGCAGCTGTGTAGAACGGCTCCTATTGACTTTGCATGGAAAGCGGGGAGAAATGCTGTCGCCGCTTCCGCTTTTCCACGTCACAGGCTGTGATGTCAGACGGCCCTTACTGCCCAAATATGGGCAGTAATCCCCCCCCCATACACAGTGATCCAGACGACAATTTATGTTTTTATTTTCTTATTGATTAAAGATAAGTTCATTAAATAACCACGAACGTATTAGTTTTAGTTATAGCTAATGGTCCCCTGATTTTTCCTTGTTGACCGGACTTCCCCTTTAAAGCACACATGGGTTCACGCTGCGTCTTTATGCATGATCCAGCTGCTGGATTTTACCTAAATTACATGTAACGCAATTTTGCGAACCTGACTTCAAGCGCAAGGCAGCAGCTCACCGAAGCACCACTGGTTCTGGCTGAACCAGTGGTGAAACAAAGGAAAGCCTGAAACAAACGAGGAAACAAACGAGGCTGAAACAAAGGAAAGCCTCTGGACCGGACGGCATCCCCCCCAGGCTGCTGAGGACCTGTGCAGATGAGCTCTGTGAGGTCCTCAGCTACATCTACAACCTGAGCCTCAGCCTGGGGGTGGTGCCCACCCTGTGGAAGACCTCCTGTGTGGTACCGGTTCCCAAAACGCAGCACGCCAGGGAACCGGCCGACTTCAGACCAGTCTCCCTGACCTCCCACCTGATGAAGACCATGGAGCACCTCATCCTAGCTCACCTGCGCACCGTGGTCAGCCCCACCCTGGACCCGCTGCAGTTTGCCTACCAGCCCAACATCGGAGTAGAGGATGCCATCATCTACCTGCTGCAGCGGGCACTTGCCCACCTGGAGACCACCGGGAGCGCTGTGAGAGTCATGTTCTTTGACTTCTCCAGCGCTTTCAACACCATCAGACCGGTGCTGCTGAGGGGGAAGCTGGAGGACGCTGGGGTGGACAAACATCTAGCTGACTGGACCATGGACTACCTCACTAACCGCCCTCAGTACGTGCGGCTGAACGGTTGTCAGTCAGAGGTGGCACTCTGCAGCACCGGCAGAAGTTCTATGACGACTCGGCCATTGTGGGCTGCGTGTCTGAGGGGAACGAGCTGGAGTACCGGTCGGTCATCATTGACTTTGTGGACTGGTGTGAGAAGAACCACCTGTGTCTAAACACCAGTAAGACCAAGGAGATGGTGATCGACTTCAGGAGAAGACCCCCACCTCACTCACCTGTGAACATCCAGGGGCAGGACATAGAAACTGTGGAGAGTTTCAAATACCTGGGTGTTCATGTCAACAATAAGCTGGACTGGACTCACAACACCGACGCTCTGTATAAGAAGGGCCAGAGCCGCCTCCACCTCCTGAGGAGGCTGAGGTCCTTTGGAGTGAGCAGGCCTCTGCTAAAAACTTTCTATGACTCTGTGGTGGCCTCAGCCCTCCTCTACGCTGTCGTCTGCTAGGCCCCCGGCAGCGCAGAGCGGGACAGAAAGAGGCTGAATAAGCTGGTGAGGAAGGCCACTTCTGTCCTGGGCTGCACTCTGGACTCTGTGGAGGAAGTGGCTGAGAGGAGGGTGTTGTCCAAGCTCACATCCATCATGGACAACACCTTCCACCCCCTGCACCAGACTGTAGAGGAGCTGAGCAGCTCCTTCAGTGACAGACTTAGACATCCTGTCTGTAAAAAGGAGCGCTATCGCAGGTCATTCATTCCTGCCACTATCAGATTTTACAATGCTGCACTGTAACTGCAACTGTGACCATAACTGTAATAATTAATGTGCAATAACCAAGGTGCAATAATCTATTTAATACACTGTCCTACAACCCGTGCAATAATCCTGATGTAGTGACTTCTGCTGCTATCAACACCTGAACATAAGTCAGTACACATGTATGTATGTACAAATGTATACAATGTATATGCACGTATATATGCATAGGTACGTATGTAGGCGCATATATATATATATATATATATATATATATATATATATATATATATATATATATATATATATATATATATATATATATATATATATATATATATATAGACCACTAAGAATGTAAATGAGACATTTACATTCCTATTTCCTTGTTTGTATTTTTATTTTTTTGGTATTCTTTTTGACCCATTGTATATATGAAGACTCACTGTATATAACTGAATGCTCCTTCCCTACTCTGCACCTTCTTGTATGAGCCGATGTGACGAGTGAATTTCTCCATTGTGAGATCAATAAAGACTATCTTATCTTATCTACTGATTTCAATTGGGACATTTTGGTACGAGTGGAAGGACATTAAACGTAGTGATTCACGTTTTAAAGGCTGGCTGCTGATAAAAGCACCTGGCTCCGAGGAAAGGGAGGGGAGAGGGGCAGTTAGACGGTTGAGGCACAGAAACACGCCGAACATAGTTAAAAAATGCAGAATAAATAAGAACAAAACTTATAAACAGACTAATTGCTGTTTTAGACTGCATCTGGTTAGCAGGTCTGTTCTGATCCAGCATGCAGCCATGACTGGTTCTGAATGAAGGCTTTATCTGGGAGCCACTCTCCCCCTTCGCCTACTGCTTCGCACTTTCACCGCTGGTTAAGACCAAAAAATCATGACTTTGATCACTCTTCCTGCTACTCTGTTAACTGCAGCAGAAAAAAGGTGTGAAAGAAGCAGAACCAGCGCGGCAGAAGGCGGGTCTAGACTGAGCTCTGGATGGACAGAGCTGTGAACGGATCATCTGCAGCCCAGATCCTGTCGCTCTCACGTTACGTGTGAGTGTTTGCGTACGTGTGTGTTTGTTGTCATATGAGTTGAAAAATAAAGAAGAATCCACCCATCCGTCCTTGTTTCCGGCGGCGCCCCTGGCGGCAGCAGCCGAACACAGCTCCTGTACCAACTCGCGGACTTTTTGCATAAAAATGCATAAAAATGCCGCCAAACTCGCTGGAAACCACTCATCTACCCAGCCGATCAGTACTTGACCGCGAGCGCCTGTTGGAGTTACGATCAAGTTGTGTTTTTGGACTTTTAAATACCACGCTCGACTGTTTACGTGACTGTGGCATCCTACGGAGACCAGCCCCGGAGGCCTGTGAAGCGGCGGCCTCGACGCGCAGCTCACGCCGGAGGAGAGCGACGCGGAAGCGGTGTAGCCGGCCGAAGAAGCGCGGGTGCCGAGGAGGCTTAGCAGCGAGGCTAAAGGCTAACCCATTCAGACCGCCGCTACCATCCATCTGGCTTTCCAACATTCGCTCACTGGACAAGAAAATGGACCATTTACAACTCGAGCTCTCTGCAAAGAGGGAGCTCAGGGACTGCTGCGCTCTCATTCTGACCGAAACATGGCTCACCTCAACAATCCCAGACAACGCCGTTAGCCTGGACGGACTCGCTACTTTCCGCTCCGACAGACAAACAGAACTCTGCGGTAAGACCCGAGGAGGCGGACTCTGCGTTTACACCAATAACACCTGGTGTAAAAATGCTAGATTAGTCACAAGTCTCTGCTCTCCGGACATTGAGCTTTTGATTATTAGCTGCAGACCTTTATATCTGCCTAGAGAGTTCACTGTTGTTATCATCGCAGCGGTTTATGTTCCTTCCAGCGCTAATACTAAATATGCTATGAGTGTTCTCTATCGGACTATCTCTGAGCTGCAATCTGCACACACAGAGGGTGTTTTCATCATTGCTGGGGATTTTAACCAGGGAAATATGAAAACTGTTCTCCCTCATTTTTACCAACACGTGGATTTTGCAACTCGGGGAGAGAACACTCTAGACTTAGTCTACACAAATATAAAAGGAGCATTCAGAGCAGCCCCCCGCCCCCACCTGGGCTCTTCAGACCACCTTTCTGTGATGCTAATTCCTGCATACAGGCCCCTGCTGATCAGAGCAAAACCAACAGCGAAGGCAGGTGAGGGTGTGGACTGAGGGAGCAATGGAGGCGCTCCAGGACTGTTTTGAGTGCTCTGACTGGAACATGTTCAAAGCTGCTGCAACTTATGAGGACAAGATCAACATTGATGAGTACGCCATGACTGTGTCAGCCTACATCAACAAATGCATTGAGGACGTCAGCACCACAAAGACCATCATCACCCGAGCCAACCAACGACCCTGGATTACTGCGGAGGTCCGTCAAGCGCTAAAAGCACGGAACTCAGCCTTCAAGTCTGGTGACAAGTAGGCATTGAGGACAGCGAGAGCCAACCTGAACCGTGCCATCAGGCTAGCAAAGCGGAACCACAGTCAGAAAATCCAGGAGCTTTTCCATGACGCCAGCAACACCAGGAGCATGTGGAAAGGCATCCGAGCGATCACTGAATACAACACGCCCTCCCCCCCGGTGGGTGAAGTTGATGCTGACTTCCTCAATGGACTAAATAACTTCTTTGGGAGGTTTGAGGCACTAAACAGCACTCCAGCAGTGAAAGCTGTTCCCCATCAGGAAGAGGAGGTCCTCTGCCTTGACACCGCCGACGTGTGGAAGACTCTGAGGAGAGTCAACCCGCAGAAGGCCCCAGGCCCCGACAACATACCTGGGCGGGTGCTCAAGGAGTGTGCAGGTCAACTGGCTGGTGTCCTCACAGACATTTTTAACACCTCGCTGGACCAAGCCATAGTGCCAGCATGCTTCAAGTCTGCCTCCATCATTCCGGTGCCAAAGAAACCTCAAGTCACCTGTTTCAACGACTACCGGCCTGTTGCACTGACTCCCATCATGATGAAGTGCTTTGAAAGGCTGGTGAAAGAACACATCGTCTCCAGTCTCCCCCCAACACTCGACCCGTTCCAGTTTGCCTACCGACGGAACCGCTCCACTGAGGACGCCATCTCCTCTGCTCTTCACCTGAGCCTGGCACACCTGGAGGAGAAGAACACGCACGTGCGGATGCTGTTCCTGGACTTCAGTTCAGCGTTCAACACCATCATCCCACAACATCTGGTGGGAAAACTGGAGCATCTGGGCTTCAACACACCCCTACGAAACTGGCTGCTAGACTTCCTCACCAACAGACCTCAGTCAGTCTGGGTCGGACAGAACACCTCTGATGTCATCACCCTCAGCACGGGCTCCCCTCAGGGCTGCGTCCTGAGCCCCCTGCTGTTCACTCTGATGACACACGACTGCGTCCCCAGGTTCACCACCAATCACATCGTGAAGTGTGCAGACGACACAACGGTGATGGGCCTGATCAGAGACGATAACGACCAGGACTACAGAGAGGAGGTGGAGCAGCTGGTGGACTGGTGCAGAGACAACAGCCTGATCCTGAACGTGGAGAAGACGAAGGAGATCATCGTCGATTTCAGGAAAAACCGGCCTCACCATGCTCCACTGCTCATCAACAACTCAGCGGTGGAGGTGGTCAGCAGCACCAAGTTCCTGGGGGTGCACATCACGGACAACCTCACCTGGACTGTGAACACCACGTCACTGGTGAAGAGGGCACAGAAGCGACTGTACTTTCTGCGGAGGATGAGGAGAGCCCGCCTGCCCCCGCCCATCCTCACGACCTTCTACAGAAGCACCATAGAGAGTATTCTGACCAGCTGTCTCTCTGTGTGGTGTGGAGGCTGCAGTGCCTCCGACTGGAAGAACGTGAGGAGAGTGGTGAGGACAGCAGAAGGGATCATCTGGGCTCCTCTTCCCTCCATTAAAGACATTTCATCGCAGCTCTGTGTGTCTCGAGCCCGTAACATCATCAGGGACCCCTCACACCCCCACCATAGACTATTCTCCCTGCTGCCCTCTGGAAAGAGGTTCCGCAGCATCCGCTGCAGGTCCACTAGGTTCTGCAAAAGCTTTTTCCCTGCTGCCATCAGACTGTTGAACTGCTGAACTGCTGAAGTATAAAAACGGACTGTGTACCACACTCGACTCGCTGATTTGCACATTTGCACATTTGTATCGTATCCTGCAAAATTGCTGCTGCACCTTACCCAGAAACGTACTGCAAAACTGTTTACAATGCAACTGTCTACTTTTAAATCACTGCTGCACCTTACTGCATATTTGTTTACATTTGTTTTACATTGTTTACATTTCAACTGCCTACTGTTCACTGCTGCACTTTATCCGGAAGTCAATTGAAACTTATCCTGTAAGTGACTGCGATTTATCACTGCACTCTATCCTGTACTGTAATTCACTGTCAGGTATCCTGTAGAGTTACTGCAATCTTTCTGAGCTGTGTGAAAACGAAATTTCGTTCTGTATGCACTCTGTGTATACAAAATGACAACAAAGAAAGTCTAAGTCTAAGTCAAATGATGACTGAAAAACACAATTTATTTGGTACAATTATTTGCTCGCCATGTGGCAGCTAGCCCTCTGAAATTCACTCGCCAAACGGGTAATTTACTCGCATTTGGCGTAGGCGATATATCGAGTACACTCGATGTATCTCAAGTTTTCCTCCCCGCGATGGTTAAAATGACTTTATCGCGACCATCGAGTGTAAATTTTCATGGCAAGATTGAGAAGCTGTATTTAATTCACTGTGAGTTTAGTTTTTCCCCACATGCTATGAACGCATCACTCACTCCTCCTCCAAACAAGAAAGAGTTCTGGCACACACACACACACACACAACGAACCCGTGCTCTTAGTTATGTTAACGAGACAGCGAGAACTATGGCGACAGCGAGAGTTTCAGGCAGTGGAAGGAGGTTGAACAAAAGGCGGTAATTTGCAAAACATGCCGTAACACCATTGCCACAAAAGGTAGCAGTAGCACAAATTTGTTCCACCTAAAACGTCATCCAGTGCAACATGAGTGTTGTAAACTCCGCGTGTCGAGCCCCCCCCTCCCACACACTGAAGGAAACTTTAACAAACCAGCCGTAAAACAGTTGAAACTTGCTTCTTCTTTTGCTCAATCCCATATGACAGAAAAAAATGTTTGTTTAAAATTTCCCAGCACCTAAAGAGCAACGGAAATATTTTTGAGATGATCTGAATATCTAACTGCGACTGGTCAGTTGATTTTATAGTCAATATATAAGCTTTTGTTTTTGTCACATTTTTATTATACAAATTTTTATGTCTTAAGCACAAAAGAGCACCTTTTATTTCAGGTTTATTTTGTGTCAGATTTTTCCTTGGTGTTCCTTTTGGCCGCTGGGATGTTCTGTTTTTTAAGGTCCAGTGTTAACCACTAAAGAGCTCTAATGTGACAATACTGTAATTTGTGAAAAGCTTCTATGTGCAGCTGTGGTTAAAAAGGGGGCTAAAATAAAACATTTAAAATTAATTTTTATTTTGCAATAAATTTTCCAAACAAAAAAATTTGACACGTTAATATGAGATATACCAATGCAACTTTAGGCACTATGTGGCTAAAAACATTTGTTACTCAAGGTTATTTGAACATATCGCTATATATAACGTATATCATGTCTTTTATAGTCCGAAAAATATGGTAATAAAATGAGTGCAAGGAGACGTCATTTTATTTAAATGTAGAAGTTTTGACTATTCTGCCACATGACAACTACAGTGTTTTGATATAATCTTTTGATTAATTCCTTCTAAAAACTCACCAAATGACGTGAAAATGTTAAACCACCCAAAGCTATTTTTCCAGTTAAAAAAAAGACAGATTGGCAACATTTTTTGATTTTGGGATTTTATAGAGATTGTTTTGCAGCACTGTAGGAGTGGTCACAGAGCAACTGTTCAGCCTAGCCCATCGTGTTCAAAATAAGACGGATTGGCAATTTATTTTATTTTGGGATTTAATTAAGATTAAAGATAAAATAAGAAGCTCAAGAACAAATGATGACGGTTTTTTGTCCCTTTTAAACCGGTTCCATTTGCCCGGCTCTACTCGGATCCACCAGCTTTCTGAGCATTTAGATTATAGTTTTTTCAGTAGCAGTGTGGCTTTTTTCATCTCTACTCAAGAGTAGGACCAATCAGAGAGAAGGGACACAATGTCACATGAACAGACGTTTTTCACTGATTGGCCAAGGATAAAGAAGGTTTTCAATGTAGAAATTTAGAGTGATGTCATTAATATTAAGGACCACTAAAAACTGAGTGGGTCTATTGTCATTCTCTCAGAACAGCAGCTAGAGCTGCAGTGAGTCCCTCCCTTCTTCTCTCAGCGCTGCCTCACAGGCACAGGCAGCTGCCTCATCCTGAAAAAAATTCCCAAAATTTTCTTCAATTAAATAAAAAAACTGAAGTAATAATCTTTGGCCCAATAGAGATCAAAAGTTAGCACACAGCTTCAGCTGCTTCAGCTAGAAACCACTGATCAGGCCTGAACCTGAACCTGAACCTCAAAAAGCATCTAAAGACAGTTACAAGGTCGGCTTTCTATCACCTGAAGAACATTTCCAGGATTAAAGGACTAATGTCTCAGCAGGATCTGGAAAAACTAATCCATGTGTTTATCTTTAGTAGAATTGATCACTGCAGCGGTGTTTTCACAGGTCTGCCTAAAAAGTGGATCAGACAGCTGCAGCTGATCCAGAACGCTGCTGCCTGCGTCCTCACTAAGACTAAGAAAGTAGAGAACATGGACCCAGTTCTGAAGTCCTTACACTGGCTCCCTGTATCTCAGAGAATAGACTTTAAAATATTTCTGTTAGTCTATAAATCCCTGAATGGCTTAGCACCTAAATACATCACAGACTTGTTATCAGTGTATCAACCATCCAGACCATTAAGGTCTTCTGGCTCCACCCTGCCCTGCAGAACCAGAACCGGAACCAGACATGGAGAAGCAGCATTTAGTTCCTATGCTCCACTGATCTGGAACAAACTTCCAGAAAACTGTAAAAGTGCAGAAAGCCTGAGGTCCTTTAAATCAAGATTAAAAACACTTGTTTAAGATTGCCTTTGACTGTTGTAGTTAAACTGTATTACTGAAATATAATTAGTTCAACTTTGTAGTCAAACTGTTTTTAATGTTTGTTTTTAGTTTCTATTCCATTTTATTCCTACTTGCTTTTATTCTGTTTTATTTCCCTGTATTTTAATCATGTAAAGCACTTTCCATTGTCTCTGTACTGAAATGTGCTATACAAATACATTTGCCTTGCCTTGAAAGACCTGCATGCAGTCAGAGCAAAGAGAGCACAGAGGAGACCTGCTCCGTTTTCACACTGCAGATGTATAACATGTGCAAAGCTGCTTGGTATTCCTCCCTGGATTACAAAGGGGATATAAATATAGTGTAAATATAAGTTTTAACATTCTCATATTTTTCTGACACTGTGTTGGCACTAAAATAATTACCTGATTACCACACAGTTTGAATCACTTATTCACCTCTTCAATGTGTGTGCCTCTAATTACTATCTTTCTGGTAGGATTAGATGTATGCAGTATGGATTCGGGCAATGTATAAAATTTCCTACATTACGACATAAATTAATCTTATTGTGTTTTGCATTTAAATAACATTTTAAGAACAGTTACACAGGTTAATCTTTATAGTTTTGTCTGACTGGATGCTAATGAATCCAGAGAGTTTTGGCCTTTAGCTGCAACACAGGTGATATATTAAAGAGTTATTTTTGTTCTTTGACTATGTTTTTTCGGAAAAATTGGTTAGTTTTAAACTAAGAGCAACATACATGCTCGTGCCTGTTATGTTGCTCACATAAAACTAAGAACCACATGTGTTATTGTGCTATAACTTGTTTTAACTAACTAACTAACTTTAAAGACTGATTCTGTATTCCTATTTTGTTTGATATGTTGTATGCTGAGTTCGCAATATTATTTTGCTTTGCACACTGCTGAGGTGCTGGGAACGGTTGATGTTTTGGGAAACATGCTTTGGGAGGCAGGGCAGCTGTGGAGGGAGAGATGGCCACTCTCGCTCCACATCTGACTCTTTGTTTACAAGTATATAAAGAGGAGACTGCCCTCAGCCCAGTGAGTCTGCCGTGAGTTCGTGTGTGGATACCGGCATCGTGAACGCTGATCTTAACCTAGGACTGAGGGCTCCCAGTTCGTGTCAATGGTAAGAGCTGATTATGAGAATCTGTTGAGCGTCACGTTTGTTTGAAAGCTTGTTGCTTTAATGCTTGCTACTTTGCGTGTGTGAAGAGCTAGTTGTTTTGATGTGCTGTATTCTGTGGGGAATAATAATAAATCTGTGCCTTATATTCTAACAGAAACAGTGTTTGAGTCCATATTTGTGTTTGACGATCTCTCCCGATCCTGAAATAAACATTTCATAAAACATTTTGGTGTTGTCGGCAGGATTGGAGGAGAGACTACAATACACAAATATGTTTAGAAATATGTTTAAAAGGAGAAATAAGAACTCGGATGAGAAAATTCAGGGTGAAGAGATAATACTCGGATGGGAGCTTCCTCACTGTAACGAGGTAGCGCTGTGTTTGCGCAATGGTGGGGGCCGACCGGAGCCGTGGGGTGGTCCGCTGGAATCAGTGGGACCCAAAGAATTGTTGGCTGTGTTGCAGAAAGTTGAGGTGCAGAAAAAAACTCTGGTGGCCTGATTACAGAGGCGCTTGTGGATTTGTGCCACGGCGTGGAAGCAGCAGTATGAAGCTGGACAACAATTAAAAACTCAGCAGTTAAAAGACAGATAGGCAATGACTGAGCTGCAGTCTGCTGAGTCGCTGTATTGGCAGCATGTGCAAATGCTGACTAATCAGCTGGAACAGATGACCAGTGTTGCAGAAAAAGCTGTGGCCCAGGTGTCTGTGTTAACAAGGAAAACACAGGGGAAAAAACCCCGCCGTTTTCCTCTGAAAAAAGTCCGTTCGTTTGTAGCTGGATTGGGGTCTGGGTGGGATCCCAAAAGCTGGGACGGTAATATGTGGGACGGTAATATGTGGGACGATGAGGAGGACAGTGATTCTGGAGGTCCTCCAGATCCACGTCCTTTCCCTCCATTGGGGGTTAAACCCGTCGTCCGAAGGAGAAGAGAGCAGCAGCATATACCCGCAGCCTTCCGACAGTGGCTAGATTCTCAAGGTAATGATGTAAGTGATGCTGCGGGAGAACCTGTTATGGAATTGGTGGAACAGCCGCAACCGCCGGCGGTGTCACGGAAGAAGATTACTCGCAGGATGAAGTTGCTCATATCACTAAAAAATTAAGGCAGCATCCGGGCGAACCCACTGATCTATGGGTGGCTCGATTGCTGGATGAAGGTGCAGAGCATATTGAAATAGATCACGGAGATGGCATGGCATTTGGTGGTCTGAGCACTAATGGGAATGTGAATGCTAATTATATTGAGATATTGTAATTATATGAGATATATAGTGAGAAATTTGGGGGATCAGGCGAGATCATTGTTTGACGTGTGGTCTGAGGCAGTACGAGCAACATGTCCCAATGTATCTGATTGGCCCGAAATCTCTGGACCATGGTTAACATTAAAGGAGTGTGTGCAGAGGCTGACGAGGCTGTGTGTGCGTGATCTGTTACCAGTGGGGATGGTGGCTGGATATCAGCAAGTGGCTGTTCCGAAGGTGGTGAGAGATCAGTTGATTAAAACTGCCCCACAGCATTATCGGGCAGCTATGCTTACTGTGATGCTGGGAGCTCCAGATGCCCCGATGGAAACCATTAAGGCTCGGATTTTGGAGCTGGGGAATCTGGGAGAATGGGGCAAGTAGGAGGAATGCAGACCACGAGTTCAACAAACTCCGGTCCGCAGGCCGCAGAGGGAGCGGGGGAGAAATGAACAGGGTCCACCACGCAGCATGTTGTGGAGGGCACTGATTAATGCTGGGGTGCCTGCTTCAGAGATACACGCATTACCTACTGATGAGTTGAGACAGATGTGTCAAAGGAGAGGCTTAAAAGTTAACTGTGCAGGATTTGGTGCTGAGCTGGACCCATTAAATTCTTTGATTCAGCTGTTGCTAGAGGCGATTCATCCCACACCATCGGCTCCACCTGCTGAAGAATCTGAGTCTGTTGTGCGCAGAAAACCTGCTAAAGTGGTTGAGACTGAGGGGTCAGAGTCTGAGGAATCCTCGGGCAAAGAGGTGAAAGTAAGGAGACTGAAAAGAAGGAAAAGAAAGAACAAAGATAGAAGGAGGAGCAACATGTACCCTGATCTGACGGATGTGATGGAGTTTAACTAGGATGAAGGCCGAGTCCCGCCAATTCGGATCACAAATTGGTCAATTGATAAAATAAGACCACATGTTGAATTGATTTATCACATTCCATATTATCCGCAGGCTGCTGGGCTGATTGAGAGGATGAATGGATTGTTAAAAGAATCATTGAAAAAAAGTCTGATAATTATGACTTAACAGATTGGAAGCCTAAATTGATGCAAGCATTGGCCCAATTGAATAATAGGCCAATTGCTGCATGGGCAGTCTTACTGTCTCTGCATTTGACAAACTGAGAAACCGCTCAGGATTATATGTGTGAATAAGAGAGTAAAAATAAATGAACAATAAAACTTGTGATTTTATCTGAATGGAAAATGTATTAATGTATATGTAAATGCTTAGTACAGGAGTTAAAAATATTTCAGCATGAAATTCACCTAAATTTATTTACACATTTGTTTATACATTGTGTAAACATTAGGCATTTTATGGCACAAGGATGTGGTCATTCCAATTCTGAAAAGTGCCTGAAAAAGAAAATTTCATTTGGGAAGAAGCACAGCAAAGAGCATTAGATTTGGCTAAGAAAGCCATACAACAAGCTGTGTCAATGGGAAAGATGATGTCTGGGCCTGTGGAGTTGCAGGCCTCAGCTGTGAATGACAATACAAGCTGAAGTGACTGATGGGGATTATCAAGGAGAAAATCCCTGGTAATTGAGAAAGGAGAAAAATAGCAGAACTGCTAGTGAAACCCTGTGAAATGACAGAGGTTCAATAAATTGATGCCCCCACCAACATCACTGTAAGAGGAGCAGGGGGGTTTGGCTCAACAGATAAACCAGGAGCCAAAGTTTGGGTGAGTCAGGAAAATGGTCCACCTAGACCAGCTGAAATCATTGCACAAGGCACTGATGCAACAGTGGCAGTATTATACCAAGGGGAGGAAAAATGGATAAATGTGCCAGTGTCTAAGTGCTATGTAAGAGAAAACTAATTTTTTTTCTCCCTTTCCCTCTCCCCTTATAGCAATACTAATTTTTGATTTCAGATCCATGTTTCCGTGGGATCTGCTGATTGGACGACCCGAGGGACAGCGCGATGGCGGACGTCCCAAACCATGGGAGGCACCACAGGGCTGGTGCAGGATTTGGGGCCATCATCCTCCGTGTCCTCGCTGCCATGGTCCTGCTGGCACACCTCTGTTGGGCAGAAGCACCAGGCTGGATCCTGAGGGAAGTGGTTCAGCCGTATCAACTGTGATGGGGAGACAGCATGCGCAACGGAATCCAGGATGACTACACATGCTCTCGGTGGCGTGTAAGAAGCATGCCAGTAGTCTTCAAGGGAAGTAACGTTAAAGTGGTTTCAAGGAGAGGTTTGTGCCAATATGAAACATCTACAGAAAGCATGTAATGTGTAAGAAGACACACTCAAATTGCACCTGCTGCACACACTTGTCAACAAATGGCACAATCGACGATAACAAATAAAATTCACTGGAAAGTGTTTTTTTTTTCTCCTCCTCTGCCAACATGCACTAGGACGAAACGTGCATGGTGGGACACTTTGCTTGGTGGAACAGGTACTGTGTTAAATGTTTCCAACACTTTTGACAATAAAGAAACAAGAACTATGTTATTAAACACTGGACAGCATGCATCAAGAGCTGTTCATCAGGTTGGATTATGGATGCCTACTGTTGTAACATCACAGGAGGAATCTGCAAAGATCTTCCTTAATGAACTGAACTGGCAAATTAAAATGTGGAACACGACAGCAGAAGTGTTAACGAACATTTCTATAACTTTGAACTGGACGGTATGTAACGTACAAATGATACACGCTCATATACAACAAGAACGGTTTAAGCGTGTGGTTACTACCGGAAATTTCCACGAACGGAGACAACTATGGAACATTAGTAGTAATAGTTGGTTACAACTAGAATCACAGAAGACCTATTGTAATGCTACTATGTGTGAAGGACATTGGACACAATATGATGCTACGATAGTACTACTGTGTCATTATTATATATTGCCCGTAGTGACTGTACAGGGGTATTGGTTTTTGAAACTGGATGGTGATTAGTTTGACCCACAGACAAACTACACCTATGAACCTGGATCTATGTGGGACTGCTGATAAAGGGATGGTATGTATGCTACAACAAGGACATCTTAACCCATGTTTAACCGGAGACGAGGTGTTATGTGATTGGACTCATGAACCAGCTAGAGCAACAATAAAGAGTCATCCTCAATTACCTCAGGTGCCTTTCGTTGGGTGTTTACATGATGTGTACATCTGGAGTTGGAATAACGTGACCTATTGATTAACCCATTTCACTACTGCAAACCGTTTCTATCTTTCTGGTAGGATTAGATGTATGCAGGACTCGGGCAATGTATAAAATTTCCTACATTGTCACATAAATTAATCTTATTGTGTGTTGCATTTTACTAACATTTTAACAACAGCGACACACATTAATCTTTATAGTTTTGTCTGATAGGAAGCTGATGAATCCAGAGAGTTTTGGCCTTTAGCTGCAACACAGGACACAGAAACAAAGTAAAGCAATCCTTACTGTTGATAGGAGCAGCAGTTAATGGAAACCTGCTATCAGTCTCCTCCTTCACAAGGAGCTGCTCTCCTTCCTGACGGGCCCCGGGTTCCTCCTGTTCCTCCTTTATGTGGAGGGGCTCTGACTCCTGCTGCTCCCCCTCAGGACTCTGTTCTTCAGGAGCCTCTTCTTTAACATCTGCAGCCAACACTGAAACACATTACATGCTTTATCAACAACTAGATCTTTACAATGTTACAACGATGGGAAAGATTCAGTTTAGAGAAAAGATCAGCAGTGAAGAGAAAACTGAACCTCAGGAACTGACAGTTTCACCCTAGAAATGATCACCAGTAACTTTAGGGTCATTCTGTTGTGGAGATTTAATTTAATTATTCTGTTAAAATGTTTAATAATGACTAAATTGGATAGAATAAGACGAGCTATAATGTGACAGTTAAACATCGATATATAAATATATATTTGTAGCTGATCAATTGAACAGTTAATATATAAATGTCTTTTTATTGTTTTGTTGCATTTAATGACACAGTTTTATATTATTAGCTACTTTTTGGACCAGTATTTAAGTGATTTATTTCTTTATATATTCTAAATGTTGGCAGGATTGGTCCTCCATAGTGAACAGCCAGAAGAAAACATGCGACCCTCTTTCTAAACAAGATAAACAAAAAAGCGTTTTTCGGATGACTGACAATTTGGCCATCTTAATGGCTGGTCCCTCTCACCTGTTGAAATGCAATGTTCCATGCTTAGCGTAGCTGTGTCCAGGTCCACTGTGTCACTTAGTGTTCTTGTTGCCCTAGCTCCCTCCACATCCGTGCCTCCATGTTCCTTTTGAGACTTGAGGAAGACTTCATGGGCTACTTTTAGTAGCTGTAACTCTTCACCGCATGTAGTTGCCAACTGTTTTTGCTTTCCAACAGCATGATTGTGTGCAGTTGTTATACACAGTTTGCTTAACCTTTTGTAAACAGCTTTTTTGGCCCCACCATACTGCAGCACACTGTTTACGTAGTAGGCAAAGGCCGACAAGCGTGGTTCTCTTCCTTGCAAGGCTATAGCAGCAGAAGCACAAGTGGGATGGGGAGAACCTTTGGTGATTTGAGAAAATATGGAATATGTGAATGGTGCCATAGACTGAAGATCTGACTGAAGGTTTGCAAAAGAAAATGCCTTCAAATCAGCAGCTGATGACCGCCAAAGCATGAAACCCTTAAGCGGGTTGCATAGGAACTTTATCTCATCCTCAATAACTTGAAGGATGTTTTCCTTAAGTGCTTCTAAGAGGTCTTTGTTTTTGACCATCTGATTGGCAGCCCGTGACCAATTCTGCTTTGCAATATTTTCAACAATTGCTGCCGTGTTTGCCTGACATACAATTCTGTCACCCTTTGGATGGGATGGGTAGTGAATAATAACCTGAAACACAAATAAAAAGGGTTCATTAGTAAACTACTAGTATACTCAGATTCAGACGATTCATAATTTGTTATCCTGGGTAGCAAAATCCTGATGCATTAAGCCTTTGACAACAATGTAGCTAAATTCCTGATATCAAGATGTTATCACAAGACAACAGTGTTTATTACAGATCAGAAAAAGATACACTTTTTTAATTACAGCCGATCTGTACACTATAAATACAAGGTACTGGTGTGGTTGAATTGTGTATGTCATATGGATATAAGAAACATGGGTGTGTATGCTATAGCTATAATAAATAATAATAAAAACAAGCTGGTGAGACAATCAAGGCTCAAGAAGATTATCTTACATAGTTTATTGTGTAGGGAATGGCGTTTGATGTTCGAGGATGAGCTTTTTTTTTAGTCCTTTGGGATCCTAGCAGCTACATTTTCTACCCGTGTACTGGGTCTGACGTCATACATCAGTGATATCAGCACTTTAACCAAACACAAGTTATGTTTCACATTCAGTTCTAATTACCTCCGTCAAACTTCGCCGTGCCGTCTTTGGGGTTACGTTGTCTGTAGTCGGCCTTGAGTACTTTGGAGCTGGAGGTGCTGTTGGTGTTGGGGGCTGGAGACACGTCTTGGAAGGGGTCGGCTCTCTGTCCCGTTTCTCAGGGCGTTTCTTGCCTGTTGATGATGCGTTTGAAGATTCGGCAGTTGCCTGTGATGTTGAGGTTGATGCTTCTGCTGGGTTTGAGTCTTTCTCTGCTTCTTGCCATCTTCTAAAAACGTCGAAATCATCCTGTAGTCTACCAATCAAGCGGAAGCAACGCAAGCAAATACGACCTGATCTAGAAACATTTTCAGACAGCGGTAGTCCTAATTCTGTTAGCCGCTCGCTAATGCTTTTTTCTCTTGCATCCTTCTTTTGGAATATGGACCGGGCACCTGAAATTATGCCTTTTATTCGCAAATTATCTTTACATAAACGGCAAATATCCTCTGCCGACATGTTGCTTATTTGCTGAGCTAACGAGCCTTTACCTGCAGCAGCAAGAGTAGCCTGGCTTGTGTTTTCGTCGTCGCTCTATTAGTACGTCATATGCTGCTTCTTCTTCTTTGAAATTTTTTTGGCGGTTGGCAAACAACAGATAGATGCATTTCCGCCATCTACTGGAATGGAGTGTGGACCAGAATGACTCTCAGGAATTAAATTCTATTATATAAATGTGTTACTTTTAGATATTGAAATACTATACTGTAAATATTACTATCTGAAATACTTCTGAATAATTGAAATAAATCTAATTTAACTTTTACTTTACTCAAATTTCGAATTAATTGCTGTCTCTCCTCCTCATATTTATTACAGTATAACATCACGTGCTCAACTGTTTCATCTACCCCACAATATTCACATTTGCCATTCCTATGTTTTCCTAAAATAAACAGAGCACCATTTAATCCGGTATGGCCAAACCTCATTCGAGAAATGATTGTTTCTTCTCTTCTTGTTCTTTCTGTTCTTCTCATTTCTCCAATTTTCTTTTGAATTTTATAAAACCAACGTCCTTTATTTCCTTTCTCCCATTCCTTTTGCTATTTATCCTTTATTTTCTGTTTAATTAACATTTTGACTTCAGATTTACTAAATTAACAAATAAATCCACTGATGAATTTCTAACAGCTTCTTTTGCTGCCCTATCTACCTGTTCATTTCCTTTAACTCCATAATGTGCCGGTATCCATACAAAATTTATAATTAAACCCATCATATTTATTCTATATAGTGTCTGTTGTATTTCTATTAAAATATCTGGCCTGCTTTCTGAATGATTATATTGCAAACTAATTAAAGATGAGCTAGAATCTGAACATATGACTGATCTTAGTGGTTTAACTTCTTCCACCCATTGAACAGCTAATAATATTGCAATCATTTCTCCTGTATAAATTGAAAGTTCATCACTTATTCTTTTCCTAATTTTAACATTAAATTCTGGTACAATAAAGGCTACTCCTATTTGATTTGTTATATTTTTAGAGGCATCTGTATAAATTTTTACATAATTATAATATTTATTAATATATTCCTATACTATATATGAGTTTAATATGAATTCCTTATCCTTTCTTCTTTCCAACAAAGTAAAATCTACCCTAGCATCTGTAATTATCCATGGTCGTATAACTGATACTGGAACTGTTTGGCTTATACTAATCTGATCTATTTTGAATTCTGTTATTTTTTCACATACAATCCAACCAAAACTTCTAATATCTTTTACTTCTTTTTCCCAACAAGGTTTTATTGTTTGTAGAGTTGGATGATCCTTTCTATGATTAATAGAAATAATTTAATGTTAATTGCTCTCTTCTAAATGCAAGTGGCATTTCTCCCATTTCTACCAATAATGCGGCTGTTGGTGTAGTTTTAATTGCTCCTGTACATAATCTCATTGCTTGATATTGAATCCGATCCAGTTTTTGTAAATTTGTCTCTGCTGCTGAATTATACACAATACTTCCATAGTCTATCACTGATCTAATTAATCCTGTATATATATTCTTTAATGCTATTCTATCTGCTCCCCACTCCCTACCAATTAAACATCTCATAATATTTATTACTTTCTTGCATTTGTCTAAAACTCTTTGAATATGTACATTCCATGTGATTCTTTCATTAAACCAAACCCCTAAAAATTCAAATTGCTTCACTCTTTCTATTTCTTGATTATATAATTTTAATTTACCATCATTAATTTTCTTCCTTGAAAAGAACATTGTTTTAGTCTTATCGACTGAAAATTTAAATCCCCATTTTAATGACCATTCTTCAAATTTAACAATAGCTTGTTGCATCTTTTTAGTAATAAATTCCAAATTTCTCCCTCTCTTCCACATAGCTCCATCGTCAGCAAAAAGAGAAAAACCCATTCCATTATCTATATTTTGAAACACATCATCTATCATTATCGAAAATAATAAAGGACTTATTATACTTCCCTGTGGAGTACCATTTTCAGCAATATATTTTCCAGAATGATATTTACCTATTTGAACTTGTATTTGTCTTTTAGTTAGAAAATCTTTGATCCACCAATACATCCTGCCTGTAATACCCATCTTCATAATTTTAATTAATAATCCTTCTTTCCACAACATATCATATGCCTTTTCAATATCAAAAAACACTGCTATAATACTTTCTTTACTAATTTGAGCTTTTCTGATTTCAAATTCTAAACTCAAAACTGCATCCATAGTATTTCTACCCCTCCTAAAACCACTTTGGTATTTTGATAAATATCCGTTTGATTCTATATAATAAATCATTCTTTCATTAATCATTTTCTCCATTATTTTACAAATATTTGATGTTAACGCAATTGGTCTATAATTTTCAGGTTTTGTATCATCTTTTCCTGGTTTACGTATTGGTATTATTACAGCCTCTTTCCAACTTTCTGGTAATTTTCCATTTTCCCAAACTTTGTTATAAAGTTCCAATAAAGTTTCTTTAGATGTTTCACTAAGATGCTTTAACATTAAATAACAAATTTGATCTTTTCCTGGTGTCGTTAATTTAACTGTCTGAAGTACTCTATTTAATTCCGATTTTGTGAAAGGAACATTCAATAAATCATTTACATTCTCTGTCTTCTCTAATATCTGTCTGCTTTCTAATATTGTCATTTCTCTCCCCCTTTTTCCTTCCAGAGTAATATTATTTGAGCTATTTATTTTACTAAAAGTCTTTGCCAACATTTCTACCTTTTCTTCATCCTTAACTGCTATTACTTCACCATCACTCAGGACTGGATAACCATATTCTCTTTTAATACCATTCATTCTTCTTATCATCGACCATACTTTATTAATCTCTGTTTCTCTACCCAGCGAATTACAAAAATTCCTCCAACAATCCTTTTTTGCATTCTTTATAGTTCTTCTCACAAGAGCCTGACATCTTTTATATTCTATAAGATTCTGTACACTATGATTCCTTTTCAACCTTTTAAAAGCTTTATTACGATTTTTGATTACTGTATTGCATTCCTTTGTCCACCAAGGAACAATCTACTTATGTATCCTCCCTTCTCTTTTCTTTATGGATTCATTAGCAGCTTGTAAAATAGCATTACAAACATGGAAGTTTAAATGATCAATTTCAGTATTCAAATTAATTTTTCCCAGTTCCTACTCACTTATAAATCTAAATCTTTCCCAATTGGCACTACTGAAACACCATTTCTTTATACCCCCCACATCATACTTTTCAATATCCAATTTTATTTCTGTCACTATAGGATAATGATCGCTTCCTATTGTTACTTCTTTAAGTATTTGCCATGAACTTACATCTGCCAACGAATTTGAAATGATTGTTAAATCTATTGCCGATTCTCTACCTGTTTTTATATCAACCCTTGTACCCCTTCCATCATTCAAACATACAAGATTTTTATTCTCCATTATTTCTTCAATAACTATTCCATTTAAATCATTTTTAATACCCCATAACGAACTATGTGCATTAAAATCACCACACCAAACAACCTTTCCATTTAAATAATTATCAATTTCATTCAATGTTTCATATTGGATCCTTTTCCCAGGATTATAAAAATTTATTACTTTAATACTTTCCTTCTTATACCAAACTTCTACAACTATATACTCTAACTGAACTCCTTTTGCTACCAATCTAAACTGAATTCCTGTTTTTAGAAATATCATACAACCCCCTCCTTGAATCTCATTTCTATCTCTACGTACACCAGTATATCCTTTAATAACAAAATCTAAATTAGGTTTAAGCCAGGTTTCCTGTATACATATATCTGTTTTTTTCCTAAGATTTTTAATAAATCCTTTAAATTCTTGTCCATTAGCTATTAAACTCCGTGCGTTCCACTGTAATATTATCAAAGTGTTCTTTCTCCTGATGTCCCTGACTTCCCATCTCCTCCCAGTCCTTTATTTATATGCTCCCATGAAATATCTTTAATTCCAAAGAACTTCTCAGCTCCTTTTACTATTATTTTAATTTTCTCTGTTTTGTACTTGACTTGATCTGCACAATTAATCACATATGCAATAAATAACATAATCTTTTCTACTGTTATCATAGGTTCAGTTTTCTCTGTTGATGTTATCTGAGGATTGGGTTTTTGTTGAACATTTATCTGCCTCCTTTCACTTAGTCCTTCCACCCTTTTTACAGCTTCAGCATAACTGATATTGTTGCTCGTCTTAATTTTTTCCACTTCAATGGCTTTCTTTCTGACTTCACACCCCCCAAAACTCACTCTATGTTGTCCCCCACAATTACAACATTTATCTTGAACATTTTCTCCACATTCTTCATATTTATGATCACCTCCACATTTTGGACACCTTTGCTTGCCTCTACATACTGCTGCTATATGCCCGTATCTTTGACATTTGTAACACCTGAGTGGTTGAGGAATGTAAGGCCTAACTGGAAAACTAATAAATCCTATCTTAATCCTCTCCGGAAGTATATATTCTTGAAATTCTATCATTGCTGATAAACTTTCAACTGTTTCACCATTTATCGTTTTCAACAATCTTTTTATCTGATTCACCTCCACATCCTGAATGCCCTTTTTAAGTTTTTCTAAATCTTCATTTACAGGTATTCCTGTTATCACTCCCCTCATTACTTTCTTTTCTCCAACAATCCTTTTTTCCTTCACGTTTTTTCTACAAATGCTTTCTATGTTCAACACTCTGTTTTTCTGTTCTTCTGTTTTACATATAATCATTACACTACCGTCTCTGAGTGTTTTCGCAAAGGAAATGTCTCCAATCTTTTTCTTAATCTCTCTGGATAACGTTATTGGCCCAATCTGAATATTTTCATCCTCTTCTTTAAATTTAAGAATGATTTTGAATTCCTCTCTAACCATCTTTTTCCGAACTACAGGAGTTCCTTCATCCACACTATTTTTTTCCAAAGTTCTTTTACTCATTTGTGTTGAGTTGTATTGGTTGAGAGCAGCTTCAGTTTAAAACCTTGAAAAAAAATGCTAGGCAGAACAATTTGTATATTGATATATACATACATCTATAATCTGGACATATACTTACATACAAACACACCTATTTATTTAGAATACTTCAAAAGTATAGAGACTGTGGAGAGTTTTAAATACCTGGGTGTTCACATCAACAATAAACTGGACTGGACTCATAACACTGATGCTCTGTATAAGAAGGGCCAGAGCCGCCTCCACCTCCTGAGGAGGCTGAGGCCTTTTGGCGCAAGTAGACCTCTGCTTAAGACCTTCTATGACTCTGTGGTGGCCTCAGCTCTTCTCTACGCTGTCGTCTGCTGGGCTCCTGGCAGCGCAGAGCGGGACAGAAAGAGGCTGAATAAGCTGGTGAGGAAGGCCACTTCTGTCCTGGGCTGCACTCTAGACTCAGTGGAGGAAGTGGCTGAGAGGAGGGTGTTGTCCAAGTTCACATCCATCATGGACAACACCTTCCACCCCCTGCACCAGACTGTAGAGGAGCTGAGCAGCTCCTTTAGTGCAAGACTTAGACATCCTGTCTGTAAAAAGGAGCGCTACCGCAGGTCATTCATTCCTGCTGCTACCAGATTATATAACGCTGCAATATAATAGTAACCATAACCGTAATAATTAATGTGCAATAACTAACATACAATAATATGCAACTCATGTGAATTCAATCTCTGGACTATACATATAACTGTATAACTGTTACAATTACTGTAACAAGTGTTTTGCAGTAACTATGTGCAATAATGTGCTGTGTTATACTGTGTTATATTATTATGTTATAAAGGTCATTCATTCCTGCTGCTACCTGATCATACTCGCTGCTTTATAATTGTAACTATTATAGTAATTACTGCAACCATGCACCATAGCTGCAACAAGCTATTTATACAAGGTGCTATAACCTGTGCAATAATCATGTATAAAAAGTATAATAACATATGTGCAATAACCTATTTATACATAGGAGTGTACAGAATTGTATATAGCTGTATAACTGTCTCTAACTGATTCTACTTACCTACTTTGACACCTTCTTCTGATTTTTGACTATTGAGCCAATGGGACAAGTTCAATTCAATTCAATTCAATTTTATTTATATAGCGCCAAATCATGAAACATGTCATCTCAAGGCACTTTACAAAATCAAGTTCAATCATATTATACAGATTGGGTCAGATTATACAGATTGGTCAAAAATGTCCTATATAAGGAAACCAGTTGATTGCATCAAAGTCCCGACAAGCAGCATTCACTCCTGGAGAAGCGTAGAGCCACAGGGAGAGTCGTCTGCATTGTACATGGCTTTGCTGCAATCCCTCATACTGAGCAAGCATGAAGCGACAGTGGGAAGAAAAACTCCCCATTAACGGGAAGGAAAACCTCCGGCAGAACCGGGCTCAGTATGAACGGTCATCTGCCTCGACCGACTGGGGTTACAGAAGACAGAGCAGAGACACAACAAGAGAGACAAAAAAGCACAGAAGCACACATTGATCTAGTAATCTGTTCTACATTAGATGGTAGTAGCGGGTGAGCCGTCTTCTCTGGATGATGTCATAGTTAACAGAACGCCAGACCAGGTGTACCTACTATGAAGAAAAAGAGAGAGAGCAAAAAGTTAAAAGCTGAAATGACGACAGTCATTTCAATGTAATACAATGCAAAACTGGAGAACAGTAGACTGAAGAACAGTAGAAATCAGTAGAGTGAGAAAATTAGACCCTGATGTCCTCCAGCAGCCTAGGCCTATCACAGCACAACTATAGAGATAGCTCAGGGTATGAGCCACTCTAACTATAAGCTTTGTCAAAAAGGAAAGTTTTAACATTAGTCTTAAAAATAGATAGGGTGTCTGCCTCACGGACCAAAACTGGGAGTTGGTTCCACAGGAGAGGAGCCTGATAGCTAAAGGATCTGCCTCCCATTCTACTTTTAGAGACTCTAGGAACCACCAGCAGACCTGCAGTCTGAGAGCGAAGTGCTCTTTTAGGAACATACGGGGTAATCAGAGCTCTGATATATGATGGAGCTTGATTATTAAGGGCTTTATACGTTAGAAGGAGAATTTTAAATTCTATTCTTGATTTAACAGGAAGCCAATGAAGGGAGGCTAAAATAGGAGAAATATGATCCCTCTTGTTGATTTTCATCAGAACTCTTGCCGCAGCATTTTGAATCAGCTGAAGACTTTGAACTGCATTTTGTGGACTTCCTGATAGTAAAGAATTACAATAGTCCAGCCTTGAAGTAACAAATGCATGAACTAGTTTTTCAGCATCACTCCTGGACAGAATGTTTCTAATTTTGGCGATATTCCGGAGGTGAAAAAAGGAAACTCTGGAAATCTGTTTAATATGGGATTTAAATGACATGTCTTGGTCGAAAACAACACCAAGATTTTTAACTTTATTACCAGAGGCCAAGTTAATGCCATCCAGATTAAGTGATTGATTAAGAACTTTATTTTTTGAAGACTGGCCCAAAGATTACAACTTCTGTGTTGTCAGAATTTAAATGCAGGAAATTTAAAGTCATCCAGCTTTTGATGTCATCAAGACATGCCTGCAGTCGAAGTAACTGATTGGATTCGTCAGGATTTATGGATAAATATAGCTGAGTGTCATCAGCATAACAGTGGAAATTAATCCCATGCTGTCTGATAATTTTGCCAATCGGAAGCATATATAGTAAATAGAATTGGTCCAAGGACTGAACCCTGTGGTACTCCACAGGTGACCCTAGAGTTTGAGGAAGATTTATTATTAACATGAACAAACTGGAATCTGTCCGACAGATAAGATTTAAACCAGCCTAATGCTTTTCCCTTAATCCCTACAGTATGCTCAAGTCTTTGTAGGAGAATATTGTGATCAACTGTATCAAATGCAGCACTGAGATCTAACAGGACAAGTATAGACACAAGTCCATTATCTGAGGCCATGAGAATATCATTGGTGACCTTCACCAGAGCTGTTTCAGTGCTATGATGAGCTCTGAAGCCTGACTGAAACTCCTCAAGTAGGTCATTACTTTGTAAATGTTCACATAGTTGATTAGCAACTACTTTCTCAAGAATTTTAGATAAGAAAAGAAGATTAGATATAGGTCTGTAATTTACTAACTCATCTTGATCAAGAGATGGTTTCTTAAGTAAAGGTTTAATAACAGCTACTTTAAAAGCCTGTGGTACATATCCATTTACCAAGGATAGATTAATCATGTCTAAAATAGGACCACTGATCAGAGGGAATACCTCCTTAAACAACTTGGTTGGGATTGGGTCTAACATACAGGTAGAAGGTTTAGATGAAGCTAAAATTTTAGATAGCTCAGAAAGCTCTACTGCTTTTAAACAGTTCAGACACTGCGCAGGTTCTAAGGATTCCTCCAATGCTGCCTCACTTACTGAGGACGAGGTAATCATGTTTGGGAGGATGCCAATTATTTTATTTTTAATGGAATCAATTTTATTTATGAAGAATCCCATAAAATCATTACTGCTAAGAGCTAAGGGAATGGATGGATCAACAGAGCTGTGGCTCTGGGTAAGTTTGGCAACTGTACTGAAGAGAAATCTAGGATTATTCTTATTCTCCTCAATTAATGATGAAAAATATGCTGCTCTAACTCTGCGAAGGGTCTTGTTATACAACAATAGACTGTTCTTCCAGATTAGGTAGGATTCCTCTTGGTGTGTAGAGCGCCATTTTCTCTCCAATTTCCTAACATTGTGCTTCAAGGAACGAAGCTCTGAATTAAACCATGGAGCCAGCTTCCTGTGAATAATCACCTTCTTTTTCAAGGGAGCTACATTGTCTAATGCAGAACGCAATGACGAAGTCATACCGTTTACAAAGACATCTATTTGTGAATAGACCCCTTGCATCTGACGTCACGGTCACGTGATCGGGGGTGCGCGCCTCCATCTTGGTGGGCAGGCTAGCCTGACAGCCCGTCTACTACATGACAAAACGGGTGATTTAGAGCGTACTTTTAGTTAGTTTATTTTTGGAATCTAAACAGTGCCTACGACTTGTTGTGCTCCCGGTTGCACACAGAGGCATTCCAATTCGTTGGATGTACGTTTCTGTCGTTTACCGAAGGATGAGGAAAGAAGAAAGAATTGGATATTTTCAATGAAAAGAGCGCAGGCAGACCCTCCCAATGGACTGGGGGAGCGATCACACTACGACAGAATTTGCAGTCTACAATTCATCTCCGGTAAATACAACTTAATTCGGCTCTAGTCATTGTTCTACTTAAATAGCGGCGGAGGGGAGGTAGCTATCGCTACACAGGCCGGAGAAGCGGCCCGTGTAGCGATCGCTACCTCCCCTCCGCCGCTGTCTGAAGCAGCAACAGCGGCTTCTCCGGCCCGTGTAGCTGTTGCTGCTTCAGACAGCGGCGGCTCTCCGGCCCGTGTAGCGATCTTTACACT
This sequence comes from Fundulus heteroclitus, assembly GCF_011125445.2. NCBI lineage: Eukaryota > Metazoa > Chordata > Actinopteri > Cyprinodontiformes > Fundulidae > Fundulus > Fundulus heteroclitus. The sequence goes on along the minus strand of NW_023397373.1, from coordinate 742,095 downwards.
GGCCGGAGAGCCGCCCGTGTAGCTTCAGACAGCCGCCGCTGTCTGAAGCTACACGGGCGGCTCTCCGGCGGCAGAGGCAGCAGCCGCGGAGGCGGCTCTCCGGCCCGTGTAGCGATCGCTACACGGGCCGGAGAGCCGCCGCTGTCTGCTGTCTCCGCCGCTGTCTGGAGCAGCACCCGCTTCCTGCTGCTCCAGACAGCGGCGGCTCTCCGGCCAGTGTAACGATCGCCACCTCCCCTCCACCCGTTCACAGGCGCTAGTACTTCTGTGTTTACGCTGCAATGTCGCCGACACCCCCAACCATTTTAACAAGACAAAAACACCAAAATAATCCGTAGTGAGTGATGTTTTTTTAACCTACCGGGCGGGTCTTCCTCTCTGCTTTGTGCTGTTGCACAAACATGTCTGAACATCCATCCATCCATTTTCTGACCGCTTAATCCCTCATGGCGTCGCGGGCGTTGCTGGAGCCTTTTTCCTGATATAAAATAATTGTAGCCGTCCAGTGGTTTCATGGCTTTCGTGCTCTCTTGTCCGTACTGGCCTGCGTGTTTATAAAGCAGCTGTGTCGCGGTAGAAACCCTTGGCCAGCATTTCACAGACTCGCTCCGTCCCTTCAGGCTTTTGCTGTGTGGATCTGGCAATCTGATACCATCAACCATCAACTTACTCTTAAAACGATCTTGTGATACGTTATCTAAAGAAGAAAAATACCTGGAGAACTCGTCATTTCGTCAAATGGCGTGCCAACCAATATGGCCGCCACGCAAGGGGTTCTGGGTAATGGAGTCACGTGGTTGCAAGGGGTCTATTGGAAGAAACAACATTGCTGCCATCTACAGGGCATTTCTGCAATACGGAGGATATTAAAAAGGGGACAGACTCTTTAAGTTTTGATACAGCATTATCCGATAAAGATCTACTATAATGGAACCCTCTTTTGGGGGTGGAGAACTCAGTTAGATTAAACTCAAATGTTATTAAAAAATGATCAGATAGGACAGGGTTGTGAGGAAATACTGTTAATTCTTCACAATCAATGCCATATGTCAGCACAAGGTCTAAAGTATGGAGCCAAGAGTGCGTCGGTTTATCCACATTTTGAGCAAAACCAATTGAATCTAGGATAGTTTTAAAGGCTACACTAAGGTTATCACATTCTGTGTCAACATGGATGTTAAAATCACCCACTATAATAGCCTTATCAGTATTTAACACCAAATCAGATAAGAAATCTGACAACTCATCCAAAAACTGAGTGTAAGGGCCTGGTGGACGATACAAAACAACAAACAGAAGAGGTTTTATTGCTTTGCAGTTTGGATGAGGGAAACTGAGGGTTAAATGTTCAAAAGAACTGTAGTTATTAATTGACCTGGGACTAATTAATAAATCAGACTGAAAGATGGTTGCCACTCCTCCTCCTCTTCCCACAGATCTGGGAATGTGGAAATTTGAATAATTGGAGGGAGTTGACTCATTTATACTAACGTAGTCCTCTTGTAGCCAGGTTTCTGTGAGACAAAACAAATCAATCTGTTTATCAGAAATCAATTCGTTAACTAACAAAGTCTTTGGAGGGAGAGACCTTATATTTAATAGACCACATTTAATTGTTTTATTTTTAGGTTCAAGGTGAACCGTATTGATTTTTATTAGGTTTTTATGATTTGTTCCTTTTAGATAAGTTTTTGATCTGTTAAGTTTTGGCCGTGGGAAAGACACCGTCTCAATAGGATAATGGATGGGTAACAGTACAGAAGCTGCAGAGAGGTGTGTTAAACTACGGCTCTGCTTCCTGGTCTGGACCCTGGGTTGTCAGCATTTAGGAGGACTAATAAATCCGGCCAGATTTCTAGAAAGAAGAGCTGCACCATCCAAAGTAGGATGGATGCCGTCTCTCCGGATCAGACCAGGTTTTCCCCAGAAAATTCTCCAGTTATTAATGTAGCCCACGTCGTTTTCAGGACACCACCTAGACATACAGCGGTTGAATGATGACATGCGGCTAAACATGTCATCACTGGTCAAATCAGGCAGGGGACCAGAGAAAATTACGGAGTCCGACATTGCTTTAGCAAACTCACACACCGAAGCAACACCAACTTTAGTGACCTCCGATCGGCGTGACCGGGTGTCATTACCGCCAGCGTGAATAACAATCTTACTGTATTTACGCTTATCCTTAGCCAGTAGTTTTAGGTAAGATTCTATGTCGCCCGTTCTGGCCCCTGGCAGGCATTTAACTATGGTCCCTGGTGTCTCTAGTGTCACGTTTCTGACTATTGAGCTCCCAATAATCAGGGTCGGCTTCTCAGCGGGTGTGTCGCTGAGTGGGGAAAATTTGTTAGAAACGCAGACGGGTTGGTGGTGAACTGGGGGCTGAAATCTAGAGCTATGCTTCCTACGAACTGTCACCCAGCCGGCCTGCTTACCCGGCTGCTCGGGTGCTTCTGGAGGACCACTAAGTGAACTAACGCTAGGTCTATGTGGCTCCGCGCTAGCAGAGGGGCGGCTATCAGCTGGTCTTTCCATAGCACGGAGCCGGGACTCTAATTCTGACACCCTCGCCTCCAAAGCTACAAAAACACTACATTTATTACAAGTACCATTATCACTAAAGGAGGCAGAGGAATAGCTAAACATCTGACACAGAGAGCAGGAGATAAGGGGAGACTTAGTCAGAGACGGAGAAGCTGAAGTAATAGTAGGAGAGCAAGCCATTGTGGAGCTAAAGCTAGGCTAGGCTAAAGCTAGGCTAGCGCCCTTCTACAACGCCAAGAGAGCAAACCGTGAAACACGAGGAGTTCCCAAGCGTGATGTGCAGCAACAGAAAATGTTTTAAAAGTGCTTATGTGTTAGAAACAGATGTTACAGCAAAGAGATTAAAGATAAAAGCGAGAGAATCTGGAGCAACAAACCGTTGCTCACGCAGTGAAAACAGGAAGTGATACAATACGCCTTACCGCAAACAGGAAGTGACGTCAGCCAAACGGAGCATTTAGCAGATAGCATTTATAATACCACAGTTTCATATTAAGGTAGGAAAAAGGATTAGTGATGGCGTTTCAGTATATACAGGATAAATGCTAGCTTTGCTTTTAGCAGTTCAATGGGTAGAAGAGATAAGACCATTAAAATCTATCATGTGCTCAGATTCTAGTTCATCATTAGTCAGTTTGCAAAATAATCAGTCAGACAGTAGACCTGATATATTAATTGAAATACAACAAAAGCTTTACAGAATAAATATGATGGGGTTAGTAGTACATTTTGTTTGGGTTCCGGCACATAACGAGATTAAAGGAAATGAAATGGCAGACAGAATGGCTGAGGAGAGTACAAATAAGGTAAGGGTAGATATTAATGTTAGTTTTGGTATAACAGAAATAAAGGGTATAATTAAACAAAAAGCAAAAGAGAGGTGGCAAAAGTTATGGGATGAAGAAAAGAAAGGAAGGTGGCTTTATAAAATTCAAAAGAGAATTGGACCAATGAGAATAACAGAAAGGAACAGGAGAGAAGAAATAATTATTTCACAGCTTAGAATGGGACACACTGGATTAAATAGATCATTATTTTTGATAAGTAAACATCAGACAGGGAAATGTGACTGTGGGGAAGATGAGACTGTGGAACATGTCATTTTGAATTATAATAAATATTGGATTCAGGGAAACGAGTTAACAAGGAAACTTAGTAACATGAAAATGAAACTTGATATTGTTGATTTATTGCAAAAGGAATCAGGAAGCAGAGGATACCAGGTCATATTTGAGTTTTTGAAACAGATTAGGTTGTATAATAGGATATAGTTGTTTTTTTTTCTCGTCATGTGGTCCACACTCCATACCAGTTGGTGGCGGTAATGCTATCCTAACGTTATTTGCCAACCGCCAATAAAATTCAAGAAGAAGAAGAATTTCCCGTTCCGTTGGTCCTTTTTCTTTTCCATAACTAGAGCCACGTTGAGCCTCCGGGTTCTTTGTCCTTTTGTTGCTGTGAGGGCAGGACGCAGCAGAGGAGACACCAATGATGGGGGATGTTTTCCAGCCCAGAGTTCTGCTGCACCCATCAGGTTTGGAGATTTCCTTCTTCATGCTAACTGTGTGGATGGAGCTAAAGTTTAGGAGCCGTTTTCAGCAGCTGATGGATTCCTCCTCTTCATCAGTTTTCTCGGTTTTCCCAAGAAAACTGTCTGCCTGTAGCTCATGCTAAGCTAGTTATCTTAGCATGCTAGTTTAGCATGTGGCACATGAGGTGCTAAAGTTAGCTTAGCATGTAGCAACATTCACTTAGCTGCACATTTAAATCACAGAATACAGCTTTATACGAGCAGTCATCTTCTCTCTTAACCTCTTATTCATCTTTCTGTCTCTATCATATATCTTTATACATGGTTATATGTGTAAAGAAAAATTAAGAAAGGCTACCTGCCATTCTTAATTTCTACTTCTTAAGATAAGATAAGATAAGCTTTATTGATCTCACAGTGGAGAAATTCACTTGTCCCATCGGCTCAATAGTCAAAAGTCAGAAGAAGGTGTCAAAGTAGGTAAGTAGAATCAGTTAGATACAGCTATATACAATATACAATTCTGTACACTCCTATGTATAAATAGGTTATTGCACATATGTTATTATACAGTTTATACAGGCTTATTGCACGGGTTATAGCACCTTGTTTAAGTAGCTTATTGCACATAAGATCTTAGTTATTGTTGCGGCTATGGTGCATGGTTGCAGTCGTTACTCTAATACAGGGATTCCCAAAATGTGGTGCGCGCACCCCTGGGGGTGCGCGAGCTGAAATCTGTAATGGCGGTTTGACAGTGTTTTTTCCCCCACACCATAAAGACGTGTAAATAATCATTTCCCCGAAACAAAAATCAAAACAGCAAATTTAATAAATAAATAAAATGTATTGACATGAAAATCTGTTTATTTTAAAAAGTGTTGTTCTACACTTCATTGTAATATGAATTTATCTTTTTCTACGCATTGTGCTTCAATGCGTAGAAGAAGCAGCTTGTGCCCTCTACTTCATTCATTCTCGCAAATATGCTCAGTTGGCTGAAACCAGGGAATCGGAGGCAAGAGATGAGTGAATTGCAAACCATTTACAAATGTCTCTCCAACTCTTCCCTCGCTTCACGTCGTGTACGTCAGTAGAGGGACAATTGAATTCGGGCCAAAAGTTTTTACAAGCTTAAATTGAGCGACCAGTCTTTCCTTCGATCACCCAGCGCCTCCAACCAGCGCTGCTCCTGTTGGGGTGACTCTGAACCTCTACCAGCACTGACGCGCATGACTCTCCCACCCCCGCTGCAGCCTCCGCGATTTATTGACTCTTCACGCACAGAGCTGCAATACGTTTCATTGAGAGTCAGACAGGCGCAGTTAATTTTACAGATGCGGTTTTAGCGCATATTCAGACAGGGACAAACCGACGGTGGGGCTGAGGGGAGCTGAGGTGTGTTGCCCTGGGCGTGTTTACCTGCTAAATGTAGCCGCTGTAAAAGTTTTTTTCTCTGATTAATAACATATTTATGGAGCGCTCTGTTATTGTTACTCTGGTCTGCATCTCTCTCTCTCTCTCTCTCTCTCTCTCTCTCTCTCTCTCTCTCTCTCTCTCTCTCTCTCTCTCTCTCTCTCTCTCTCTCTCTCTCTCTCTCTCTCTCTCTCTCTCTCTCTCTCTCTCTCGCGTCATCGGACACAAATCAAAGTTCTTCGTGTTTGTAAATTGTGACTCAGATTAAGAAGCTGGTGCACACAAAAAAACTGAGAACACACACAGGTAGATCATCAGTTTAATCCCTTGTTTCAGAGACGTTTCAGGTTGTGGAGGTGTGGCCGATCTGAGCGTCTCTTTCTTTCTCTCGCTCCAGGCTGAGCCACTGATGCACCTGCAAAAGCCTCAGGATTCTGTTGTGGATGTTGCAACTTTATTGCAGTTTAATTCAAATTATGTTCTAATTTTATTCCCACAACTTTTTTTAAGACGGTTGAATTGATGCAACTTTTTATTGGGGGGGGGGTGCGCCAAGCCGGTTGGGACACTGAAGGGGGTGCGTGGCTGAAAAAGTTTGGGAACCCCTGCTCTAATAGTTACAATTATAAAGCAGCGAGTATGATCAGGTAGCAGCAGGAATGAGTGACCTTTATAACATAATAATATAACATAATAATAATAATAATAATAAACACAGCACATTATTGCACGCAGTTACTGCAAAACACTTGTTACAGTAATTGTAACAGTTATACAGTTATATGTATAGTCCAGAGATTAAATTCACATGAGTTGCATATTATTGTACGTTAGTTATTGCATGTTACTTATAACAGTTATGGTTACAGTTATAATTACAGTTATGGTTACAGTTACAGTGCAGCATTGTATAGTCTGATAGCAGCAGGAATGAATGACCTGCGGTAGCGCTCCTTCTTACAGATAGGATGTTTTAGTCTGGCACTAAAGGAGCTGCTCAGCTCCTCTACAGTCTGGTGCAGGGGGTGGAAGGTGTTGTCCATGATGGATGTGAACTTGGACAACACCCTCCTCTCAGCTACTTCCTCCACAGAGTCCAGAGTGCAGCCCAGGACAGCAGTGGCCTTCCTCACCAGCTTATTCAGCCTCTTTCTGTCCCGCTCTGCGCTGCCAGGGGCCCAGCAAACGACAACGTAGAGGAGGGCTGAGGCCACCACAGAGTCATAGAAAGTTTTTAGCAGAGGCCGGCTCACTCCAAAGGACCTCAGCCTCCTCAGGAGGTGGAGGCGGCTCTGGCCCTTCTTATACAGGGCGTCTGTGTTATGAGTCCAGTCCAGTTTATTGTTGACGTGAACACCCAGGTATTTAAAACTCTCCACAGTTTCTATGTCCTGCCCCTGGATGTAGGTGGATGTGAGTGAGGTGGGGGTCTTCTCCTGAAGTCAATCACCATCTCCTTGGTCTTGCTGGTGTTTAAACAAAGATGGTTTTTCTCACACCAGTCCACAAAGTCCATGATGAACGACCGGTACTCCAGCTCGTTCCCCTCAGACACACAGCCCACGATGGCCGAGTCGTCAGAGAACTTCTGAAGGTGGCAGCTGTCCGTGTTGTAGGTGAAGTCCGAGGTGTAGAGGGTGAAAAGAAACGGAGACAGAACGGTGCCCTTGGGGGGCCCCGGTGCTGCAGAGTGCCACCTCTGACTGACAGCCGTGCAGCCGCACTTACTGAGGGCGGTCAGTGAGGTAGTCCATGGTCCAGTCAGCTAGATGTTTGTCCACCCCAGCGTCCTCCAGCTTCTCCCTCAGCAGCACCGGTCTGATGGTGTTGAAAGCGCTGGAGAAGTCAAAGAACATGGCTCTCACAGCACTCCCGGTGGTCTCCAGGTGGGCGAGCGCCCGCTGCAGCAGGTAGATGATGGCGTCCTCTACTCCGATGTTGGGCTGGTAGGCAAACTGCAGCGGGTCCAGGGTGGGGCTGACCACGGTGCGCAGGTGAGCTAGGATGAGGCGCTCCATGGTCTTCATCAGGTGGGAGGTCAGGGAGACTGGTCTGAAGTGGGCCGGTTCCCTGGCGTGCGGCGTTTTGGGAACCGGTACCACACAGGAGGTCTTCCACAGGGTGGGCACCACCCCCAGGCTGAGGCTCAGGTTGTAGATGTAGCTGAGGACCTCACAGAGCTCATCTGCACAGGTCCTCAGTAGCCTGGGGGGGATGCCGTCCGGACCAGGGGCTTTCCTTTGTTTCATCCTCTTCAGCTGATCTCTCACCTGCAATGGTGAGACTGTGAGGGGGGAGGGAGGCAGGGCCGAAGGTGTGGATGCCTCTGATGTTGGTGATGGTGACAGCAGGGGGGATGGTAGGTCTCTGGATGGCTGGTCGTTGGAGTCGTGTGGAGAGTTTAGGGCAGGGAGGGGTCCGGTTTTAGGGGACTCAAAACGGGTGAAGAACCTGTTAAGTTCATCTGCAGACTTGGTGTCACCGTCTGCAGCCCTGCTGGTCTTCTGCCCAAAGCCAGACATGTTCTTCAGACCTCTCCACACATCCCGTTGTTCTGTGCCAGCTGTTCCTCCATGTTCTTCCCATAATCCTTATTTGCTGCCCTGATCCTCCACTGGAGCTCCCGCTGGACTCTACGCTGCTCCTCTCTGTCCCCTGAGTAGAAAGCCCTCTTCTTCTGGTTCAGGAGGACTTTCAGCTCAGGGGTCACCCAGGGGTGGTTGTTGTCAAAGCACCGTAGCCGTCGTGTAGGCACAATGCTCTCCACACAGAAGTTCATGTAGTCGGTGATACATTCAGTCAGGCTGTTGATGTCATCACCATGAGAGCTTTGGAACATGCTCCAGTCTGTGGTTCTGAAACAATCTCTAAGTCTCTCAGTGGCGTCATCTGACCAGATTTTCACCGACTTCTTCTGTGCTATTGTCCTTCTCACCAGTGGAGTGTAATGGGGGAGCAGGGAGATAAGATTGTAATCCGAGCGACCGAGTGGGGGGAGGGGGGCGGAGGTGTATGCGTCATTAACATTAGCATAGAAGAGGTCCAGCGTCTTGGTTCCTCTTGTGGAGCACGTGACGTACTGCGTGAGCGTGGGGAGGGTGGAGCGGAGGGGCGCGTGGTTGAAATCCCCCGTTATCAGCAGGAGGCAGCGTGAATGATCTGTCAGCGTGAATGATCTGCAGCTTGTTGACGACTCCGTGGATCTTTTCACACGCAACAGCTGCGTCAGCAGAGGGTGGGATGTAGACGGCGAGCGCAATAACGTGGCTGAACTCATGCGGCAAATAAAAGGGTCTTAGGCTCGTCACTAATATCTCCACATCCGGGCAGCATATCTGTTGCTTCTTATGTGCGTGCGCTGGATTGCACCAGCGTTCATTAACAAATATCGCCAGCCCTCCTCCTCTCTTTTTTCCGCTCTCCGCCAAGTTTCTGTCTGCGCGGATGAGCTTGAAGCCAGTTTGGTTGATCTCAGAATCTCGGACATTTTCACTCAACCAAGTCTCAGTGAAGCACATAATGCTAGCGTCTCTGTACCTTCCTTGTAAGCGGGTTAGCGCTGCCAGCTCGTCAGACTTGTTGGCGATCGATCTAACGTTCCCCGAGATCACAGATGGAAGGTAACTTTTCCTCCGCGATGAGCGCTTTGTCCGGCTGCCTCTGCTTCCCCTCCGCCTCCTCCGTAGTTCTGCGGGTATCTCCGGTTTATCCGCTTGTTGATGAGCAGAGCCGCAGCGCGTAGAGTCACGTATTCCCAGGAGCTCAGATCGAGTGTAAACAATGGAGTTCCCCGAGTCGCGGACAATGGGATCTCCCCTCACCGCATCGAATAGTGACAAAAGTAGCAAAAAGCACAGCATAAATGTCCCAAAAGTACGTCTCCTCAGTGCACATAATCCCGGGGAGCCGGCAGTCACAAGCATAAAAAAACTTCGAAAAACACTATAAAGAAGAGAAAGTAGGAAAATAGAAGACAGAGCCGAGGTGACTGGCTGCTGTCTGCGCAGCGCCATCTTGAAAAAAAAAATTTGAATGATTGAATGAAAATGTCTTTAAAGTCTAGATCTGCTAGAGTTTATAATATTTTTGAGTAACTTTATTAAGTTTTAAATTTATTACATTCATGGGGTCTATCCAGCAACAAAAATTTATTTTCCAAGTATAACGCAGCCATCCGTTTTCAGGGATGGACTCAGGAAGGTGGATTTTTGTTTCCTACAGATAGATTATTGGTTTAACCCACGCAGATGCGGCTGGAAACCTCCCATTAACAAATATATGTATTTTAATTGTTTTATGGATCCCAAATTTCCAATTATCCGCCCTTCTGCGGAAAACTGCTTCCGCGGCGTCTACTGCTGTTCACCATTTACGCTTGATGTTCAAATATTCCGCCTTGTGGGGTTCTGCCTGGATAATTCGCCCTTATTTTTCCCCGAATGTTTTTTTCCCACTGATGACTGTAAGGCTTGTCCGAACTCATGTCCATTTAAACCATATGAGTTATAAATACCCTCCATGTCTTGGATCCATAATTCTGGATCTTCCTGCGGAGCAATGACACCTTCTACAGCCTTTCTGGCTTCTTCTAACGCCCTCGGACGGAAAACTGGGATTGTTTGAGGCTGCTGTGTTCCTACATTAGCATTTGCGACCTGCACCATAGGATACAATCCTTTGGACTGGTCTGTAGATAACGAGTGATCTGATTTACTCAGTCCATCCAGGTCTGCATACAGATCTGAAATATCACTAGGGGGGGTTTAAGAGATTATACGGTGGCGGTCTGCCTTCTTCAGTTGCTATCATAGTTTGCGTTACTGAAGTATTGTTCTGGTGAGTTCTTTTTATTTAGAGCTTAATTTTGTGGGAGATCAACAGGTGTTGGGAGGGTTGCCAGCCGGACGTGGCGGCGCTGCAGTCGCCGCCCTTCCATCAGCCAACCCAACCCCATCCTGCCTATTTTCTGCTTGAAATAAATTACATTTACATTATTTTTAGCCGGCACACAACATTTTTCCATTGATTCACCTTCAACACACCATCTATTTTATACTTTGTCTTCCAGCCCTCCAAGTATTTTTTAATATTAAGAAATATATATTTCTATATTTATATTTATTATAATAACATTTTAAATTACTTGGATCAATCTGATACATAAACTTTTTAACCTCTCTGGGATTCCCTTCCTAGTTTGTGCTGAACCCATCCTAATTACTTTTGCGTTGTGTTTATCTACCTTCCGGGACCCTTAATCCTTTTTTTTTTTTTTTTTTTTTTTACTTTTCTTTTAAGCTACTGTTCAGGACTTTAACCTGAGTTTATTTTAGCTACCTTTTAGGACTTTTAACCTGAGTTTCCTCTTTTTTTATGTACCTTCCAGGACTTTAACCTGCTTTTCCTTGAATTATACGACGGACTGAAAACCGGTCGTATTGCTCCGAGGGACTCAAACCTCTCGATTTAACTTTTCTGGGATTTTTTTTAATCACCCGTTACAAGGGACTTAAACCGCTTGCACAACTGTTTGGGGAACTTTTAATCACCCGAAACCCTGAACGACAGACTTTAACCGATCGCTTTAAAACTTACGTGCTGTGGTGTGCTTTTCTCCCGGTCGGATCCTGTCAATCCCTCGTTGGCGAAAGGAGTTAACCTATGACGCTGGCGTAGTGAGGAAGTTACCTCCCGGGACTTTAGACAGGTCCTTAACTCAGACCACCGGTGGGTTTCAGCGCGTTGCTCCTCTCGTCAGCGAGCTGATATGTTGGGATCCGCATCACGGCACCAGGCTGTTAGGGTTATTAAAGATAACCCCTTTTATCCTAGAACAAAAACCACACAACACATGTTTAGACTGTTCTATAGAAAAGGACAGAGGATAAACCCAAACGGAGAACTTCTACTCCCTGAAAGTCTGGGGTCGTCTGTGCCGGGCCATCTCTGTTCTTTTGCCTTTATTGTCACACATCAAAGAAGGGTCAGGAAGATTCAGGAATTTACAACATGGGGGTTGAAAACAAACATGGGGGTTGAAAAGAAACAAGGGAGCAAGCTTTGTTGCGGCCTTATCTGGGAGAACCATTTGTTCTCCCTGTCTAAGGTTAAATACAACAGAACCTTCCTGAAAGCAAACTCTTAGAACAACCCAAATGCTGTAACTTGATAAAAATAAAATGATTACATTCATATTTTTCCAACAGTTTTTGTTTCCTCCCTAATGTAATTATTCCTACCTGATGTCATCACTTGTCTCTTCTATCACTGATCTCATGTCTGTCTCCTTCACCCCTTGTCTGTGGCGTTCTCCGCTAAGTCATATGGTCAAAAAAAGCATTATATTAGTTGTGAATAATACAGATCTTAATACAGTTTTTAAACACAATGTTTAAAGGAGAAGTCTGGTCAAAATCAGAATTCAAACTGCTGAAAGTACTTGAAATATAAAATTATTACATACTGTTCAATAAATGTTAAGCTTTTTTTTATTTGAAGGTCCTTTAATTGGGGCCGTCATCTTGGTGAAGAACAGTACTGCCACCTCCCAGTATGTGAGGTTTTTTTTTCGCGGGATCGACTGTAGAGCAAGTCCCAATACCCTTTCTGTCCCCTTGTAAATAAATATCTGTTTTCTTGCCAAAATATTTTTTTAACCTCTTAAACAAAGATAAACATGGTGTTAAGCATTTAAATTTAAATTAGACTTAGACAAACCTAGGGCTGGGCAAGTTAACGCGTTAATTTCGCGTTAATTCATTAGACTATTAACGGCGATATTTATTTTATCGCGCATTAACGCATGTTGCTCACGTGCTTTCAGTCAGTGTCAGTCAGCAGCTGTCACGGCAGCACTCTCCTGCTCCCCCTCCCCTCTCGTACATGGCTCAGCGGCGCCAGCCAATCAGCACGCAGGCTCAGCCTGGCCCGCCCACTCACCTCTCACACAAACTTAACACACAAACAGTTGAGAGAGACCGCAGCAGCGAAAATACATTAACAGGGGAAGTAGCACCGTTTGGCTTTATTTTAATACCGTAAATGAAATCAAGCTGTATGTTTTGTAAAAAGCCGGTTCATTTCAGTGGAAACACAACAAATTTATCTAAACACGTGAAAAAACATGAAAACGTCGAGCCCCAGAAACGGAGAGAGGAGACGAAACTTCTCTCATTGCCCCGACAGACCCACAGACGTCTCTGACTGAGGCGTTTCAGTCCTCCAGGGAACATCCAGGTAGATCAGTGGATGGATGGATGGATGGATGGATGGATGGATGTTACTGGAGCCCACACATAACATGTAATTAAGATCTTGAAAGAACCCAGGCCAGTACATATATTAAAAAGTGTTATTTCAGATAAGATAACATTAGCTAATCCTTTTTTTATTCCACGACGGGGAAATTTATAGGATTAAAGCAACAGGCAGGTGCACACAACACAGACAAAATTACATAAGGATTGAAATATATAAGAGGTGGATTAGCGAAAAAACACTGAACATAACATTATTATTATTATTATTATTACTATTATTATTATTATTATTATTATTATTATTATTATTATTATTATTATTAAATTGTAATAATAAAATAAAAACCACAAAACGGTCAACAGTTTCATGATACATCAAGCTTAGGGACTGGCTAATATACAGCAGGTCAAAAAAGGCCATATTTTGGCTGCAGTGCTTGCTGTTCTCTTATGAAGAAAAGATCAACTAGTGCACTAAATTCAATAGATGGGTTGAAAATATCCAGTATAAAATAAGTGCTACAAATGTTACAACACTTTTGTTCATATGGCAGCAGAACATTAAAATAAAAGTGCTCTTTACACTACTTTTGAATTCATTCTTGGAGTTTGTAAATACAATGCGATTAATCGCGATTAATGGCGATTAATCACAATTAAATATTTTAATCGTTGCCCAGCCCTAGACAAACTTTATTGTCATTTTGTATGCAGAGTGCGTACAGAACGAAATTTTGTTTGCATACTAATACAAATTGCATACGAATGCAAATTAATGAAAATTTTACATTTTAGAGACATAAAAAGACAACAAATAAGCATTAAAGTATGGTTTATGGGTTGGGTTCTGCAATGTTATGAGTATAAAACTCATCTTTAGAACCAATCTGTGTTCAAAATGATGATCTGCACAGCCTAATCTACTTCCAGCAGTTATCAGTTATTGCCAGTGATGGGAATAACTGATTATTACTAACGCTGTTACTTTTTTCAGTAACGAGTAATCTAATTACTTTGACTGTCACTATAACGCCGTTATCATTGCCGACACCCCGTTACTGCACGTTACTCAAGTCGTACAATGAACTTTTTTTTCACTTCATGATAGGACTTGTGCGCATGTTGTCATGAGAGAAGGGAGGATGAGATAATTTCTCAGTAGTGATGGGTCCGGCAACACCGATGCGTCGGCGCATGCGTCGAGCTCGTAGAGCAAAACCTGTCGATGCGCGTATCGCTATGGGAAAGTCACGTTACTGACTGACGCGCCAAACTGTTTCTGTTCCCTCTAAACTGCGGGCGAAAAAATGGCTGATCTACACTGAGTAGAAACCTGCTACTCTGAGTAGTTCTTCCTCCCCTTGTCATACTCAGCATGTCCGATTTCAGAACAGTTGATACCAGTCAGGTAACTAAACACAGCGCCCGATCAACCATTGAACGTGAGCACGAGCATGAAAAAAAGCCCGATCACTGGAACGCAAATAACGTGATTCACCATGGCAATGACAGGAAATAAGCTTGGAAGTGCCCATGTCCTGCGAGTAGAATTAGAAATCTTTAAAGAAGGAATATGGACAATATTAAACCATAAGAAACAATGCCGTTGCTGCTGAAAACCGCAATTGTTGAAAAAGACAATGCATGCGTGATATGAAAGTTATGTAATGGAGAATTAAAGCTGTTTTCCCCACACTTCACTGTTCACCAGAAAAGGGGAGTGTGTGTGCGTGGGGGGGGGAGTGCATTGAAAGGACATGGCAGCAAAAGAATTGTAAAAAAAAAAAGGAAAAAAAAAAGCCAGAAACGAAAAAGTAACGCAATAGTTACTTTTACTGGTAACTAGTTACTTTTATAGTGGAGTAACTTAGTTAGTAACTCAGTTACTTTTTGGGAGAAGTAACTAGTAACTATAACTAATTACTTTTTCAAAGTAACGTGCCCAACACTGGTTATTGCAACCGTAAACTGCAGAAAATACGGCCAGATAGGCTCATTCTGAGTTTTCTCTCTGCTGCTGTCAGGAAGGCTGCAGTGCGTTATGAGGCGGAGGGATATTTCGGCGTCACTTAGATTAGAGCCCAAAAACAATCGACCTCACTTTCAGAAACAAGCCCAAAAAAAAAAACTGTATTTTGCAACTCGTGAAAGTTACAAGTGACTTTAGAAAAAATAAGACCAAAGTTGCATAAAATAAGTGGGCTTCACAACAGTGAGCATACTTTCTAAGTGTGTCGTATCCCTCCGCCGCTCTGATCGGGTAAACAAATGTTCCGGCAAATTCTGCATTATAAAAAAGGAAAACATACCAAAAATCCTCGCTCTAATGTCATCTTGAAGACATTCTTCTTCCAAATGTTGGCTGCAGACGACGTGTTTTCTCTCTCGCCAGAAGTTAGATGGCAACTCCTCCGTCTTCACGTTGGTAATCCAGCGAAAAAGCCCATGGTGGATGATGAATCAGAAAGGTGAAAAATATGTTTTTACCACTTTTACCCAATGTATTGTTACATCCAACTGCCATGCACGTGAGCATTGTTGCTTTAACAATAGCTCTCGCGAATTTCAATGAAGTCCTCTGGAAATCCGAAATAATTGTTTCTGTTCGCAGCTGTGTACAACAACTCCTATTGAGTTTGCTTGTAAAGCGCGGCGAACTGCCGTCGCCTCTCGGCGATGTTGTGTCACAGCATGTGATGTCAGGCAGCCATTACTGCCCATATTTGGACAGTAATGGCTGCTGATGATCCAGACGACAATTTGTTTTTTCTTATTAATGCAAAATTCATTAACACTAGAATTCCCAGGGATACGAGAATTTTCGTCAGCCTCCAGTCCCCCCGACAGTACTTCACAACTCATGAATCCCTGTTCAGATGTAAATGCCCCAATAGCCCTGTCGTTGGAGAACCATTCCACCCCCTTCAGTTTCGGTTTCAGCTCAAGCCTCTCTGTTGACGAGTGTTTTACCTGAGAGCAGGGGGAAAAATCCTATTTGTAATCAAATATAACTAGGTCTACGCTATCAGTGTCGCCAACACCAGAATGATTTCAGACAGCGGAGCGGAGCCACCCGCGCAGCGATCAGCTGATAACTGATCAATGAAAATGCTGCATGTGCTGGAATGCTTTTATATTTTAGTATTTATACAATAATGACCACCTGCCCTATTTACTAGGGGGCAAATATAACTCAAGTAACGTGTGTCGTGTGTGTGTGCGCGCGCACACACAGAGACACATACACACACGTGTATATATATATATATATATATATATATATATATATATATATATATATATATATATATATATATATATATATATATATATATATATGTATATGTATGTATATATATATATATATGTGTGGCGGGGGGAGGATGTGCTTGTACGGTACCAAACGGAGACTGAGCGCTTTGGAAACTTTGGCTATGTTACAAGACATGCCAGACTGTGATTCTGATGGCGAAAACGTTGACTTAAAATTTGGTAGCTTTCATTGCTGTTCTGTTTATGAAGGCAGCACAGGGGATTGTTGACGCCATGCGGGATTTGTGGTCCAAAGACTTTGGGAATTCACACATCAAAGCCACAATGCCTCGAAACCAGTTTCAAGACATAATGAACAGGGGCAGATTTAGGAAATTTGGGGCCCAAGGCAAAGAAAGGCATGGAGCCCTCTGAATTGTGAAGACTACACATAAAACAGACCCATTATATACAGATACAAATATTTTATTAGAATAGATATACATTATTTTTTCTCCTTTTTTTCCCTCTCTTATACCTTTTCTTGTTGTTTTCCTCTGTTTTCTTTTGTCCTCTTTTCTAGTAGACAAGCCATGATCTGCTTATTTGTTCTCCATTTTTCATTTGAATGAAATAATAGCTAGAAGTAAATCTGCGCCCGTCTCCATTTCTTGGCAAGATCCTGTTCTTCACCTGGAGCGGTCCTCTCAGTACTAATGAGCAGCGTGCTCAATCAGACAGCTGATTGGCCAGAGCTGGGTCATCTTCAGGAAGTATACTGTGCTGACTGCTTACCAGCAGAGTGGATGATGCTGGACTCTGTCTGGTGGAACAACATCATTCTCAAAGCCTGGCTGGATAATCGGGGCCCCCAGGAACTTGGGGGCCCTAGGCAACTGCCTTGTTTCACCTAATGGTAAATCCGCCCCTGATAATGAAATATCTGCGCTTCAACAACAAAGACACTCATTTGGAACGTGTGAAAACGGACAAATTTGCTGCTATTTCAAACATCTGGCAACAGTTTGTACAGAACTGTGTGTCCCACAGTCCAGGGCAACATATTACTGTTGATGAGCAGTTATTTCCATCAAAGGTTCGTTGTCCCTTTCTGCAATACATTGCATCCAAGCCTGATAAATTTGGAATTAAGTTTTGGATTGCAGTGGATCTGGAAACAAAATACATGTGTAATGCTATCCCCTATTTGGGAAAAGATCCCTCCCGCTCCACAGGAGAAAGGCTGTCTGAGAACGTTGTTGTGAAACTGATGGAGCCAGGACAGGACTGTAACTATGGACAATTTAATGAACTTTGTTAGAGGTTTATGCAGGAAAAAGCAATACAAGAAGAAAAGATGAGACAGCATCGTGAGATGAAGAGACGTTCTCATGGTAAAACAACACAGTGCCAGGTGCACGCAATCTCTGCAACAGGAACCACAGCACTGAGCGTTGTGTGCACTGCACAAAGTATACCTGTCGCAAATGCAGGAAGGACTCACTTTGGGTTTGTGGAAACTGCTAAATGGGACAGTGCTTTTCCTTGGGTGAAATCAATGTTACTCCAATACTGAAGTCATACTGTTTGTCATTTTCTAAACTGAAATGTTGAATGACATGAAAAGGCGAGACAAGACAAAATACAATTATTCTCTAAGTTGTTCTTTCTTTCACATAGTGAGCTTTACAATATAAATGAGTCTGTTGGTGAATGGACAATATAAATAGGCTCTGCCTTGCCTTGTTGGAAAAGCATGTCTATGACCTGCTCTCAGTTTAGGAACTAGGACCCGTCACAGGTTATTTGAATTACAATCGGGATAGTTAGCAAGGTAGAGTGAATACACTAACTAAAAGAGGGGAAGGGGGCTAGCAAGAAAACTGAAATTCTCTGGGACGTCTAGTGTTAAGTAACCACAAATGTATTAGTTTTAGGTATAGTTAATGATCCCCTGACTTGTTGTTCCTTGTTGACCGGACTTCCCCTTTAAACATTATTGCTTGAGATTAAGTAGCTGTTCTGTCACTTCCACCTAATATTAGGCCAACCTTTCCCCTGTCTGTCCTGATTCTTCCTCTTTCATCTTCTCTTCTTTCTCTCCATCCTCACAGCTGAATGACATTAAATATGCATCCCCTGTCGCGGGAGCGCGCCTCGCTCTGTACAAATGAATATCGACGGAAAACAAATTAAAATACGACCAACGGAGCGACTTGTTCTTATATTAATTATATAAAAACGTCTAAATGTACTTCTAGTGTGAAAAAAACTGTGTGTATTTGGCAGATTCGTTTACAAAAGTACGGGTGTTATGAACAACATTAAATCCAAAGTTTTTATCCGAGGTACGGCTGATTTATTTTATTTGTCACACACAACAATAAACCGTGAGAGCCGACGTGAGTTTTGAAACTGCAAAGCTTTTTCTTAAGCGGAAGATCAAACGTGCAGAAACAGCACAGCGTTCATATAAATAAATAAAGGCTTGATGAAACTCAGCCTGATTCACCAATCAGGTTATAGATCTACAATGATAAACAAACCCATAGATTAATGTCTAACAGTGTAATAATTCAGTGAATAACTTAACTTGTAGTGTTGCCTAATATTACATGTAATATGTTTATGTTACAGTTACACTTTAAACCACCCGGGAGCTGGTTGCCAGTTTGAGCTTGCCGTCCAATATGGCGGACGCGCTGAGTAGTCACGTGAGCGTGACGTCACCTGAAAACCCCCCATTGGTAGAGTCAATTCGTAGAAGTGTTTTAATAATTCTTATTACATGTAGCCATGTACTATTAAGTAAAAACTGACATTAATAATACTTTTAAAATCTATATATATTTTGACTTTTCCCCTCCACATCTAGGGAGGGCAGCGCCCGAGCGCCCCCTATGGGCCAGCCGCCACTGCTGCACAACATTTGCAAATTTGCACATGTGCATCACTGCATCACTGCATCTCTATCTAGCATTACAAATGCTGCCGAACTCTTAGTTTCTAAATGCATTCTTGCATAAATGCCCTTTGCACAATCGATTCTGCACATACAAATGTTTTTTAGAAATACTCATCTGTACACTGATTTTTTTCTCCTGGATTGTTTACATTTCAATTGTTTACTTTTAAATCATTTATCTCATTAGTTCATGCTGCGTCTGATCCTTTAAAATGAGGTAAATAATCAACAAAAGGTAGCCTGATGGCATGAGGCATTGTAGAGTTTTTTTTAAAATCGTATAAGAGAAAAAATAAAAATGTAAAACCTTAAATAACCACTTTCTACTCATCATTTACAACCCCCTCTGTCTTTGTCCCCATTGTCTTTTCTATTTTCTAGATGAGGGCATAAATGGTAGATTTTTCTTAACAAAAAGAAGTATGTTTTCTTTCTCACATCCAAGTCGGTTTGTTCTTTTGTCAATAACATTTGCAGCAGCAGAAAACCAACGATCACTGTCTATGCTGGTGCAAGCAGAGGCAAGCTCTGGGAACCGAGTTTTATTGTTATTCCAGTACAACACGGGGCTCTCGGACCGTGGAATTGTGAGCTCCGACAGATAGACTTGGATATAAAGAAATAGAACAACCAAAGAAAACAAATTTAACATTACTATATTTGGTTTGTCTTTTTAGTTGCTTTCTTGCAGGATTTCATCATACATTGGCTGCAGGAAAATGTTATCTGCCTTGGGTTACATCTCCTGTGGCTCCTCAACATTTTCTTCTGATGTTGCACATCTGACCTTGTCGTGCAACACTTTTGTTGCTTCCCATTTTTTAGGGCTGAAACACTGCTCTATGTAGGGTGCTTTTTGAAGTTTTAACTCCATGATCTAATAGACCAGTTCATTGTTATTGTTTTGATGCGGGTTTTTCGCGCATGCGCGCCGGATTGGTAGGCAAAAGGCGAACACAAAGGCGGACGCAAACAGCGAAACTGACGAGTTCTCCACGTATTTTTCTTATTTAGTTAACGTATTACAAGATCGTTTTAAGAGTAAGTTGATGGTTGATGGTATCAGGTTGCCAGATCCACACAGCAAAAGCCTGAAGGGACGGAGCCAGTCTGTGAAATGCTGGCCAAGTGTCCGTACCGCCACATACAGCTGCCTTATACTTCGGTAAAGTTAGAAAGATATTCACAGATTCGGCTTTTCCGGATCAATAACTCATCGGCGGATGATTTATTCTACAAAACAGACACCTCTCTGTAACCACAGCAAAGCAGACAGTGAGCTGCAACCGTAGTTTCCTCAAAACGAGTCTCCCACCGCGCAGGGAGAATTACATTGGACCCAGGCCAGTACAGACAAGAGAGCATGGAAGCATGAAACCACTGGACCTGCCCGGTAGGTTAAAAAAAATTGTTTCACTACAGATTATTTTGGTGTTTTTGTCTTCTTAAAATGGGTGGGGGAGTCGGCGACATTGCAGCGTAAACACAGAAGTACTAGCGCCCGTGAACGGGGGCGTAATAGAGGGGCTGCCTCTCCAGACAGCCGCTTCTGCTGGTAGAAGCGGTAGCAGAAGCGGCTTCTCCGGCCCGTGTAGCGATCGCCACCTCCCCTCCGCAGCTATTTAAGTAGAACAATGACTAGAGCAGAATTAAGTTGTATTTACCGGAGATGAAGTGTAGGCTGCAAATTCTGTCGTAGTCTGATGTCTCCCCCAGTCCATTGGGAGTGTCTGCCTGCGCTCTTTTGAAAATATCCATTTCTTTCTTCGGTAAACGACAGAAACGTACATCCAACGATTTGGAATGCCTCTCTGTGCAACCGGGAACACAACAAGTCGTAGGCATTGTTTAGATTCCAAAAATAAACTAACTAAAAGTACACTCTAAATCACCCGTTTTGTCATGTAGTAGACGAGAGCAGCTGTGCTTTTTGCCTACCCCGCGGGACCCGGATGTAGCGCTGACGTCACGCGTGAACTACCCTATACAACAGTCCTATTTAACAGATGTTTTAAGGCTTCAATGGAGGGGATTACATCAGCTGCAGTAGGTGAAGCTGTCGAGCGCTATAAATTTCATCACTTTGTCCTTAAAATCTTTAGCTTTTTCGTTTTCTCTTGAAAAGATTATACAGCTTTCACATGTCTTCTGAATGGAGACATCTAACCCTCTGTGGTGTTGCTGTTTTAGCCTTAGCACTGTCTGCTGCTGCTGTGGCTTCCTCGTATTCTTTTGATGTTGTTTCGCCAAATATATCTTAAATCGTGCGTCAGTTCAGGCTGCAATCAAAATATTTTCTTATGTGCATAATGTGTTTCCATGTTTCCTGCAGATGTTAAGCAAAGGCTGATTGTTAAAGAAGCTTCTTTAGACCACAGACCTCCTGCTGACCTGCATGACCCAAAGCCCCCCCACATACAGGAGGAACAGGAGGGAGTCTACATCAGTCTGCCAGGAGAGCAGCTCAATGGGAAGGAGGTGATTAATGCCATCAGGTTTCCAGTCTCTACTCCTCCCATTAAGAGTCTGGATGATGAACAGTCTCTGCTGCTCTCACAGCTTTATCCAGACCAGATTAAAGGCAGAGAGCTTCCAGAAGAGAATGATGAAGAAGAATTCATCAGGATACAAGATCATGGAGATGCTTCCATTTCTATAGAGACTGAAGACACTGAGGAGGATGAAGAGGACAGTGATGTAGAACACCCTCTCTCTGAGCTAAAACACTTGTCAGACTCTGGATATAAGAAATGTTCTACAGAGAAGAAAAATGTGGACTCACGACGGAAAGTCCAGACTCGAGGGAAGCTTAGCTGTGATGACTGTGGCAAAACATTTATTGGAAAATCCGCTTTAAACACACACATAAGATTCCATACAGGACAGAAGCCCTTCTCTTGTGATCTATGTGGAAAACGATTTAGCCAAAAACAATATTTAAACAGACACATGAGAATCCATACAGGAGAGAAGCCTTTCTGTTGTGATGTATGTGGAAAAAGATTTAGCCAAAAACAATATTTAAACAGACACATGAGAATCCATACAGGAGAGAAGCCTTTCTGTTGTGATCTATGTGGAAAAATATTTAGTGAAAGAGGAACATTAAACAAACACATAAGAATCCATACAGGAGAGAAGCCTTTCTGTTGTGATCTATGTGGACAAAGATTTTGCCAAAAAGGAAGTTTGAACACACACATAAGATTCCATACAGGACAGAAGCCCTTCTCTTGTGATCTATGTGGAAAACGATTTAGCCAAAAACAAGATTTAAAAAAACACATAAGAATCCATACAGGACAGAAACCTTTCTGTTGTGATCTATGTGGGCAAAGATTTAGTGTAAAAGGAAGTTTAAACACACACATAAGAATCCATACAGGACAGAAGCCCTTCTGTTGTGATCTATGTGGAAAAAGAT
Source organism: Fundulus heteroclitus (assembly GCF_011125445.2). Taxonomy (NCBI): domain Eukaryota; kingdom Metazoa; phylum Chordata; class Actinopteri; order Cyprinodontiformes; family Fundulidae; genus Fundulus; species Fundulus heteroclitus. The sequence goes on along the minus strand of NW_023397373.1, from coordinate 719,704 downwards.
TTAATGAAAAAGGACAATTAAAAAAACACATAAGAATCCATACAGGAGAGAAGCCCTTCTGTTGTGATATATGTGGAAAAAGATTTAGTTTAAAAAGTACTTTAAAGACACACATGAGAATCCATACAGGAGAGAAGTCTTTCTGTTGTGATCAATGCGGAGAAAGCTTTACTCACAAAATAAGTTTAAACACACATGAGAAACCATACAAAGCAAGACAAGGCAAGTTTTTTTGTATAGAACATTTCAGTACAAGGACAACGCAAGGGTCGTTACATGATGAAAATAAAGTAAATTAAAAACGGCAACACATTTGGAATAAATGTAGGAAAAGCAAAACAAAATAAAAAAAGGAAAATGTAAATTAAGAGCAAATATTAATGATTTTATAAACAATAAAATCTAATATTTTGAACTAATGATATTTCAGGTAACTGTTTAAAACAGTCAAAAGCAATCCTAAACAAACAGGAAGTTTCTTTTTCCATATAGGTAGAATATAGGACGTCAACTTGCAAGTTGTGAAGTGCTTTGGGGTCATCGGACTACTTAAACTGCTATACAAGTACAAGCCACTTACCAGATTAGGTTTTAATCAGTGGTCTGGAGGGTTGATACGCTGATAACAAGTATGTGATGTATTTAGGTGCTAAGCCATTCAGGGGTTTTATAGACTAACAGAAGGTTTTTAAAGTATATTCTCTGAGATCCAGGTAGCCAGTGGAAGGACTTTGGAAACAGGTCGATGTTCTCTACTTTCGTAATCTAAGTGAGGACGCAGGCAGCAGAGTTCTGGATAAGCTGCAGCTGTCTGATCCACTTTTTAGGAAGACCTGTGAAAATACCGTTGCATTTTTTGATTTGACTAAAATTAAATGCATGGATTAGTTTTTCCATACCCTGCTGAGACATCAGTCCTTTAATCCTGAAATTGTTCTATAGGTGATGGAAGGCAGACTTTGTAATTTGATTCAGACGTCTTTGGAAAGTTTTTATACAAATGGATGAATCTATAGACATTTCCACTGCTGCTCAACTGATAGCTCTGGTGCTCTATCCCTGGGAGGGAAACATTTTGTAGGATTTTTGTTTCTGCAAGGAGGTCTTGGGCTGGACAACTAGTGAGGAAATATTTAAGCTAGTTGATGCTTTTCTGACTGAAGTGAGACTGTCCAGGGAAAAATTTCTCTGTTTGTACGGATGGCTCAGCAGCGATGACCGGCCCAAAGAGTGGAGTTGAAGCGTGGATAAAATCCATCAATCCATGCGTTATAGTGTGTGGGGGGAGAGACAGGCTCATCCTTCTCAGGTTATTGATGTCACTGATGAATGGCTTGACTGTGTGTAACAAAGCCTGAAGCAGATATTCATGAGAATGTTTTGTAGTTTTTCTGCCAATAGTTTGAAAAATCTTTATTTTTTATTTATTACAAAGTTAACTGCAGTGATAGCTGTATTGTCCATCCATTTTCTGACCCACTTAATCCCTCATGGGGTCTCGGGGGTTGCTGGTGCCTATCTCCAGGCGTTCACTGGGCAAGAGGCGGGGTTCACTCTGTTGCCCTGCAACAGACTGTTGCCAGTCTGTCGCAGGGCAACAGAGACAAACAGGACAATTTAGAGAGACCAATTAACCTAACAGTCATGTTTTTAGACTGTGGGAGCCGGAGTACCCGGAGAGAACCCACGCACCCACAGGCAGGACATGCAGAAAGACCCAGGGTTGGACTCGAACCCAGGACCTTCTTGCTGCAAGGCAACAGCGCTACCCACTGCTTCACTGTACTGTGCTAACATGTAACCAATTAAGTCTTTAATCTTATAAATGGACCAAATAGGGTTCACTAGAATTTATTTCTTTTATTCTCACAGCTTTATATTTTTTTGTTATTTGAAGAAAATATCCTGTCAAGATATAACTTGAATAATTGTCTTCTGTAATTAAAGCGTTAAAATTGTTATTTATTCCTTTAGCATATTAGTTAGTGATGGACTGATAGTGGTTTTTGAAGGCAGATGCTGATTATGTTGACATCAGTCTATCCTCTGTGCTGCATTTTTTTTGGGCGTATTCCTGAAGAATATATTGCCTTTTATTTCTTTAGATGATAAAAATGACACAATTACAACAAATATTGCACAACTCAACTAGTTTTAACAAACAACATTAACAATATAATAAAACAGAACATTAACAATGAGAGGGAGCAATGAATATCTAATATTGGGAGTATTTATATATTTTTTGAAAACATACATAATTCCTGATGTATTTAACTGTAAAAAAAAAAAAAAAAAGCCTTAAATCAGCATGAAGAATCTAAAGGGGTCCTTAGAAAAATGTTCCCCCTGCTAAGGGGTCCCTGGCCATTAAAGCTTTTAGAACCCTGCATTACTGCACCCAGACTTTGGGCCTGATCTGTGGTTACTAGCGGAAGACACTTAAGCTTTGTACAAAAAAATTTAACTTCTGTTTTGTTTTTATTCAACTGAAGGAGATTTTGGCACACAACAAAATAAGCCCACAACATGATGCTACCAACCCCTGTTTCACAGCTGGGTTGGTGTTTTCAGGCTTGAAAGCTTCTGCCTTCTGACTACAAATCTAACAATGGTCCTTAAGGCCAACCAGTTGAATTTTAGTGTCAGTAAACCACAGGACAATATTAATTTCTTTGTCCATGTGTGTGATTGCAAACTTCAGTCTGACTTTTGTTTCTTCCTGCCAGAGTAGCCTTTCAGCCCATGTCAGTACAGTACTTGTTTTACTGTGGATAATGAGACACTCTGACTCGCTTCAGCCACATCTTCACAAGGTCTTTTGTTCTTTGGTTGGTGTTCACATTTCAGGCCACAATATTATGGCCTGAAATGTGAACACTGATATCTTGGCTGATTTCTTTTGACCGTACCATTAGAAAACATTATTTAGATAAGAACTCTTTAGCTTTTAACTTGAAAATTAAGCATATTGTCATTGTTGTACACATTTTTTATTTTGCATGTGTATACACATTGTTCTTTTAAAAACAAAACCTATGTAACTTTACAGCCCTCAGATCAAAACCTTTGAACACAAACCTGAATGTCAATAACCCTTAGCTGGAACAACGCTACTTGTCAATAAAACTGTTCAATCTGCCATGACGTTGTTGGATGAGCCTGTGCTGTCTTTCTCCTGGATATTGTCCTTTAACACTTCAGTCTGAATGACAGACAAAAGGCTTGGGACACATTTGTAGAGGTGAAATGTAGGCTGTAGTAGTATGTCATCAGATACAGCAAAGCTTCACCAAGGTTGTCTTTAATTATCCTGTAATGATTTGTGGGGAGAAGACTATTTTAGATAAAAGTAAATCTAAAGGTTTAGCTCAGCATTTTGTTAAAGTCCATAGTTCAGACAAGTTTAGTGGTAAAGAAAGAAGAGCAAGAAGGAAGACAATAGCAAATAATGTACATGTTTGAAGATGCTGATGATTATGATGATATGATTAATGCAGCATTTATGTTACTGGAGATGAATAGAGCTATAAATAAATTAAAATACGGCCTGACGGTGACGTCACGTGCGCGTGACGTCACCGTCTCAAGAGCAACGCCCCGTCTCAAGAGCAACGCCCCGTCTCAAGAGCAACGCCCCTTTTGCCGCTTAGGTAGGGCAGACAGTTACAGAACGCACGGAGTACCCAGCTATTACAAGCGCAACAGAACCAGCGATATGACCGACTTTGCAGCCATTATACTTTCCCAAGACGGTGTCCCAGGCGCACAGTTTACTGGTCGCACTGTCGAAGAACACACCAACCTTCAGCTCAAACGATGGCTTGAGTGTCGAGGGTTTAAAAAGACTGGAAAACGGGGCGAGTTGATGAACGGTAAGCTTTGTTTTTTTTCTCTGCGCGGCGATCATGGCGGCGTCGGCCGTTTTTTTTTTTTTGTTTGTTTGCGGTCACCGTCCAGGAATCGGTATATGTTTAATGTTTGTCTCATTTGAAATGTTTTTGAGTAGGCTATCCTGGTAGCAGGGTATCATGTTAGCGCCTGCTACCATGACAGCCTATATGCAATCATGGTAGCAGGCGCTTCTTTATTAACATGTCGGTCACCAAAATACTCTTACCTTGACTTGATGTCGCTGGAATTGGGTCAGGATGTTCTTCGGTTGGGCCCTTTCCTCCGACAAAATGCTTGCTACATATGTAGGCCGACCGCACCGGTGTACCCAGCGCACACATTTCTCCTTGGCACTCTTGAATTTCGGGAAAGTAATGAACAAAACATCCTTCATATGCGGCCAATCAGCGTACCTCGAGTCGCTGTTGCACGTTCCATAGCAACAATGCTTAAAAACCATGTCTTAGATTTGGAAAAAGCAGTCCTTTTAACGAGTAAAACCTAGGCTAACGCACGTCTCTTTTAAAGCAAAACAGTGGCGGGTTTCCGGAGTTTGCCCCACTGCGTACCACGTGATGTGACGTTACGTTTCTAAAAATAGCTCGCTCGCGGTACCCCATTGGGAGCAATATTTAACCTGAGTAGAACTCTAAATGTGTTGTAAGCAAAGGAATTTCACACATCCACGCAGAGACAGCCTCTCACAGCAGGATGCCCTGCTATAGATTCAGACTTCACCTCAGTCCCACCACCACTTATTTTCTGGAGACGCTGGAGGAGTGGGTGATTGGTGAGACCAGCCACCATGCAGGCCACATGAGGCTAAAGGCTAACAAGGTGAGTAAATATGCTTTCTGTGAAACTCATTTGCTGTCACTTCAATGGAGCAACAAGAGGGGTAAATTCTCGTTGTCCTCTGTGGAGCGGAGGACCTGACTTGCATCTGAGTACTGCCGGCTGAATCAGAGTTAAGTCTGCAGTCTTAGACTCTGCGTCAGACGCTGGAATAAAGAATCTGTCCATGCCAAAACCTGCCTTGTTTTGCGTCCTCAGGACTCGAGTTGGAGGAGTCAGCGGAGTACCTGTGTGTGGCAGTATGCCCTGTGGGCTCTGAACGCACCACACAAGTGCCTGAATCTGATTGGTTGTGGCACTGTCTGTATATAAAGGCCCTCCCTCACCTGGCGGACATGATGTTTTACTTCCGGTTCAGACCTTGGTGTTTGCTGGTGCTGCACGCCAGCTGCATATTAATGCACGCTTGAATGATGCGCTTAACGACATTAATCTCTGATCGATCTTTCTTGTGGTAAGAAGCTTTTCACCCCCTTAATGTCCGTTAGCCTAGCTTTAGCTCAGCTTTACCTGTGTACCCAGGTGGCCCGTACAAACTGCCTGATTCCCCTCCCTACCTGAGGCACTATATAGAGCTCAGTGGAACGGCCAACTCGTGGTTTTGGTGGAGGACTCTCCGGGTGGTGGTACTCTTTCTGGTTTGGTGCACGATTTTCTTTTATTCTTGTTTGCTGCGTTTCTTTTGTAGGTCACTATCCTGGTTTGCACTGCCATCTTTAAGTTGTGCCAAACTGTTATTCCAATGTGTGAGTGGTTTCAAAGTAGTATGTTTTCTCAAATAAAATAAACAGTTGTGCAATAAATAAAATTATTGATTTGGGTGAGATTGTCTCAAGCCTCATCTGTAGCGGCCCTGTGTGTCATAAAGGTAACTTTATGTAGAATTATTGCAACCTTATATTTATTAAATTAGTGGTCTTAAATTCAAATTGCCCATTTGGATCACACTGGTACTGCCACACATGTTCCCAAGCTGAGTGCAAAATCTGGACTTAAATCACCTGCTGCATACCGGGGACTCGACTACGACCCGGGGCCTGCTCCGACCGCGTTTTGGCTAGCTCAGAGCTACATGTCTGCTGCTGAAATGACCAACGTTTTCCTGGAGTACTGCTTTCCCTTGGATGGCCAAAGTGAACCAGACTCACACCGAGACACCGACAGGTTTGGCAGAGAAATAAACATGGAAAGGTAAATGGTTTATTTAGAAGTTTACATAATGCACTCTCACCGTTAGCCTCGTTAGCATTATTTGAACTATGTCATTGCTGATGTAACTTGAGTGTGTTTTTATGGTGTTAACAAACGTTATCTCCACAAGGGTTTTATACACTGATGAGATATTGTTTGTGTTATCCAGTCCGCTTATTACAACTAAAATAAAGGCAAGCTTTTTAAAGTTGGCGCCGAATGTCCGCTAGCCTATGCTATTAGCTTCCAGTAACTTCCTCTTCCCGGGTGTACAACTAGAATTCATTTCAAATGTAAGGTTTGTTTTTCGCTTTGCTCCACCATGCTTCTGTATACTCCTAAATAACTCCCTGACTCACTCCCTAAAGGCTCTTTTTTTTTTCTTGTTCAACAGTTTTTCAGGTCACTGGTGATCCAGGGTTTGTTATTAGGGAAGCATGTCAATGTTCTGGTGGGGATGATGCTGTCCATACAGAAGTTCATATAGTCAGTCTCACACTCAGATATGGCATTTATGTCCCCTCTATGTGGCTGGCAAAGAGAAACCCAATTGGTAGTTTCAAAACAACCCTGTAGGGTAAGGTGACCAGATTCCTAAAATCAAATCTGGGGACATTTCTTGCTCGTGGATAAAAATCAATACATCTAATCAAGATGAAATTAGGAAACGGGGACAGTAATGGTTTCATTTATTTTTACATGTTTATTAATATTTAAACAATAAAAATCAAGTGTAAAAGACAGGAATGTGCCTCTCCAGACCTTTAGTGCATCCTAAGATTAATAAAATCAATAAATAGTGTTATTAATAGAAACTAGAACTGTGTCTCTGGGTTGGGGCAAAGTGGTGGGAGTGGGAGTGGAGGGGTCCAGAGTGGTTAGCAGGGATTTTCAATTTTGTGGGGCTTAAAGAGCTCTGCCACCCCCTAAGGGGAAAGTGACATGAGGAAAAGAAAAACCAGTAAATACAAACATTTAGCCTGTGGCTGTCTGTGGAGACAGAGTCCCCCAAATTTCAAAAAAGTGCAACAAATACTCATTCTGTTCACGTCTACATACCTATGAGAAATAGTTTTTTCTGCGTTAACATCAAAAAGTAGCAGTCAAGCCCGCTGGTAAAGGATGATATATGTTTCTTACTGTCAACTGACCACATAAGGGTTCTGTGCATCACAAAGCAGATTAATTTCTCCCATAATGGGCTATAAGCACATAGAGCACATAGTGCATAGAGCCTGTTTGGAACAAGACATTGTCCAATGGATTGTGGTGATGTGAGGTAAAACAAAGGCACAGACTTGGAAAACCCCTTGACATGAATGCAAGTGATTTTGTGTGTAGTGCAGCATGAGCATGTATAAACTTACATAAAGTGTGTATAACTACATTATGTGTATGTGTATGGTAGTAGCTGATGTGTGAGTATATTGTTTGATCCTTTAAGGTGAGTTAACTCCGGTCAGTGAGTCAGCTAACATGAGATCATCTCTGGTTTCTTCAAGGCGTTCTGTGTCTGAAGAGCCATCAGCCCCGGTATCCAAAGGTCTGGATAAAATAAGAGGAGAAGAGGATATATTATGTGCAGAACTGAAATTTTTAAAACACAAGAAAAAAAAAACTAAACTGCCTCTTTATTGTGCCACAGCTAGGGAAGTGCAGTGAAACTCATGTTCAGTGCAGAGACTCAGAAAGAGGCTATATCCTCAGACAATTGGGCTTCTCAGCTCAAACCTGAGTATATTATGTCAGAGCTTTATCACTTGAACTTTATTAATACTCTAAGTAAATATTTCTCACTTCTCGTCAATCATTCTTTACATCAATATTCCTATTTTCCTCCACTCTCATTTAATCTCCTTACTGTCTTCCTATTCTCTTCCTTTCACCTCTTGTATCAATCTTACATTATTCTAAAACAGAGACATTATATATTTAACATCACTTCCAAAAACATTAGATTGTACAACATGAAAATGTCCAATTATTATTATTATTATTATTATTATTATTATTATTATTATTATTATTTCCTCTGATTAAATACAAAAAATGCTAATTAACACAATACTAGGAGATACAAGCAAAAACAACATAATAAATTAACCTTAAACAGGCAGTTATCTCTTCCTCCATCGTTCTCAGATCATGTAAATATTTTCTCATTCAGTTTTCCTGTTACTGACTCCTATTTTTTCATGAGGAACTTTCATAAATCAGAACTGAGCAGTAGAAAAGGTAAACCTAAACCTGGAAGTCTATGCTCATAAATCACAACCATAAATCAGCAAAACAACTTGTAATAACTCTACAAATAACTAACTATCTGAAATATAAAGTAAAGGTCACCAATCAGTTCTAAAACATCTTTAGACAAACCCTTGTTGATCCCTGGAGAACCAGCATACCAGATTAGCGCCTTACAAAGAGTTTTCAATCATTCTGTTACATTTTATCTGAGTGTCTTTTACTCATGTGAGCAGCAACTCGTGGTCTTGTCTTACTTTTTATTGATTATTTTTTAACCTGGAAAAAAAAAACATTTCTCACAGGATCAGCTTGATCCAAATAAAATGAATCGATTAACACACTTACCATAACACAGCAGCTCCCCATCAGTTGCCACCAGTTGACGACTTTTCACTTCTTCTTCTTCTTCTGTTTTAAAAGTGGTGCGCTCGTCTTCTTCTTCTTCCTCTTCGTGTTTTAATGGCATCTGACATCCAAAAGGATCATTACCGCCATCTAGTGGTGCGCTCTGTTCCTCGTCTTTATATTATCAGCAGCGCAACCGGCTACCGCAACACATTTTCCCCCTCGGTAAAATCGGGGACATTTCCGGGGACAGCTTTAGCCGGGGACAGGTGGTCCAAAACGGGGACAGTCCCCGGAAAACGGGGACGTCTGGTCACCCTACTGTAGGGCTCTGTCAGCTTCCTGTGACCACTTTCTCACAGCCCTTTTTGTTGCAGGTAGTCTCTTGACAAGGGGTTTATAATCTGAGCAGAGAAAAACAAGGTTGTGATCTGATTTACCCAGAGGAAGTCTTGATTTGGAAATATATGAATCCCTGTTTAAAGGCAGTAAATATCTGATCATGTTGTTTCTACCTGGAAAATAGACATCTTCTTTCCATTTTCTGACCCATGCCTTTCTCCAGCTGTGGATGGAGGCGGTTTACACCCTGAACAGGTCACCAGTCTATCACAGGGCAACACAGAGACAGACCGGACAAACAACCATTCACGCACACACTCACACTTAAGGACAATTTAGAGAGACCAGTTAACCTAACAGTCATGTTTTTGGACTGTGGGAGGAAGCTAGAGTACCTGGAGAGAATCCACGCACCCACAGGGAGAACATGCAGACTCCCTGCAGAAAGACCCAGGGTTGGACTCGAATCCAGGACCTTCTTGCTGCAAGGCAGCAGTGCTACCCATTTTATTTACAGATGACTCAGCAAGGCAGATGTAGTATTTTTAGATACAGATTTTTTGTAGTAAATTCTATTAAATGAACACGACTCAAACTAAGTCCTTAAAAGATAGGGAGCATGTTGCTGTTCCAAAGAAAAAAAGTAATATGCAAGATTTGACATGGCATGGGAACACCACAGTGAAGATGCAGGAGCTGAAACAACATGGAGTCATTGATGAGGGCGATGGAAGCTCAACAGCAGGGTAAGTCGTTACAATATTTTAAGTTTGTTCCGTTTCAAAGTGAGGAAACGAGGACAGGGCTTGTCTCAGGGCTGTGAGCAGAGTCCTGAGTGCCTGAAGTCATTCTTCCAGCTGCCGCGTAAACATCAGTCTGGTAGCTCGTAAGGCGGCTCTTAGTTTGTTAGCTGGTTAATGACAGGAGCTTGTTTACATGCCCAACTTTCCCTGATTGGATTGAAACGTGTTCAGATTAAAAGGAAAGAAAGTATTCTGAAAGCACCGTTTATATCGGCTTAAAATCATAATTTCATCATGACGTGTTTATTGCACCAAGATTTATTCATAGTAGAAACTCTCTGACGTTAGCAGAGTGGTTGAATTTCCATAAAACAACCGCAGAAGTTCTATACTTCTTCATGCAGGAAAAAACCAACAATAAAGGCATAGGTGTGTTGGTTCTGGCTGTTCTGAGCGCACAGAATGGACCTGCAGCTGGTTCTGAGATGGTAGAGAACTCCTGCTGTTGCTGTGGAGAGGAAATGATGATCATCCCAAAATGTTCTGTGCTGCAGCTCCATCCTCCACATGCAGGCGCTATAAGTTCATGAGTTTAGATGGACGCTGATCAGATTATGGATCATAAGATAAGATAGTCTTTATTGATCTCACAATGGAGAAATTCACTCGTCACATCGGCTCATACAAGAAGGTTTAATTTTGAGTTAGGAAGGCCTTAAACTAACTTTTCAAGAATCAAGTCTTTATTGTTTTTATGTAACCAAAATTAAATATTGGTGAGACACTCAGAATGATAAGAGGCAGGCAGATATGAGACATGAGCATCCCTAAAGGACATTTTCAAAAATGTTAAAACTCTCAGATAAAATAAAAACTATTAGATATCTAAAACCCTTTTTGACTCTCCAAAGAAATATTAGAAACATTTAAAGAATAAATGTTCTAAAATATGTAGAAGGACAAATGTAGCATGTAGTATTTCCATAAATGCAGCTTGTGCCGAAACAGTCTATAAATGGGCTGCTGGTTTATTTAATATTCAGAAGTGGTGCTTTTGCTCTGCTTTCATTGTTATGCCCAATTATTTCTCCAAGGTGCACAATGGTGAGATTCAGCCAAACCACATTTAACACCGATTATCTCCTCTGTGAAGAAAAGTCAAACTAAGGGGTTTTTTGTCGTCTCCACAGATGAGTTCAGACTTTCAGGATAAAAGCTGAAGACGTCTCCCTCTGCTGCTGTTCCTGCATCCGTCTTTAAGGCTCCAAGCCCACTTCCCTGCTGCTGGTTCTGCCCGTACGCTCTGTGTTCCCTCATCATGTTCAGGTTCCTCTAGTTGGGTCAACTAACCTCCTTCACTCTGCTGACGACTAACAAAACTCAGTTTTTACCTGTTTTATTTTCTATGATGAAATGTGACTCTGCATGCCATGCTGGCCTTTAAATGCTTAACTCTGAGGTTCTGGACTAGTCCAAAAAGAAAACCTATTTCTATTTATGTAAACATGAAGTAATATACTGAGGAAAAATAAAGTCTTTTTCTGTAAGAACTGGGCTCCTGGTGGTTTGAAGAGCTTCAGTGGGTTCATGAAGCAGAGCCGTGTGGGGAGACTCTGCAGGTGATGATCTGTGGAGCAGAACCAAGAGCCTTCAGACCAACAAACCACCTCCTGATCAGCCCTCTGCCTCAGCTGGAGCTTCAGCTTCTGGCTCGTTTTTGGACTTTTTTCCTGTTTTGACCAAAATCTGTAATTTTTATGAGACAAATGGTGCCCGAAAACTCTTTCTGGTGTGATGAGCGGTGGCTCAGAGGAGTAAGAAGTGAGCTACAGAGTCACAGGTTGCAGGTTCACCTCCTGGACTAGACCACTTTTACCTCCATTTTCCCTCTATTGGAAGCAAAAAGCAGCAAGATGCCATCTGGAGTTGAACCTGCAACCTTTACATAACAGTCAGCCAACCAGCATGTCTTCTTACTCCCTGAGCTACTTGCTCATCTACGTAAACATCCACGTTTCTCGTATTTGACTTAAATTTCGGGGTGTTTCTGCAAAAAGAGGCGTCGACATCCCAAAAAGGGGCGTCGACATCCCAAACCTTCGTCTCCTCCTGGAAAACAGCCCAGCAGGTCCAACCAGAACTCTGAGCAGCTGGGTTCTGCTCCACAGCTTCTGCTCTGGCTTCACTTCAGAAGCCAGTTTCTCCTCAGAACATGAAAAACTGTTTTTTTATTTTCATTTCTCCCAGTCTGTCCTCACATGCTGGAAATGGTCCATGTTTTAAAATGATCAGTTTAACTCTTAAAATCTTTCCATCCAGTACTTTGAGTTTGAAGCCTGAGAAGGTGCAACACCGCCTGGAGCTCTGATTCTGGTCCAGTTCATGAAATACAGATAAAATAGGTGGATATTTGCTAAATATTGAAGAGCTATTCACCTGGTGAGGAAACAGACGTGTTGAAGAGGAATAAAAGTCTAATTTAAATCAAGTTACAATAGTTATGAATTTAAAAAAGGTTAAACTTTGAATTAGCACTAAAAAAAGGGTTCTGAAACTTTTCAGATATAGATAGATAGATAGATAGATAGATAGATAGATAGATAGATATCTAGATAGATAGATAGATAATTGTTGCGCATCTTGTAAAGTTTCACAAATAGGGAAATATTTAATCTTTTTAGCACATCAGCAGGAAATCATCTCACATCCCACTCTGGAAACCCTGCTCTAAAATATACAACAGATCCAGTTTTTAATAAATTTATATCAACTTAATGCAAATATAAAATAAAGTCCTATAAGCCAGAAAACCTTTGAAAGCATTTATCTCAAGTTAAAATAATAATAATAGTAGTAGTTGTTACAATAATAAAAAATAATGAAATTAAAAGTCATGCAGTTAGTTTTCCATTGTTTTATGGAGCGCTGTGCTTTATCACCAACAACCATGGAGAGGCTGGTTCTGACCCGAGGACTGGAATCCTGCACAGCTTGTTCTGCTGGCTTTGGGAACTCAGACAAAGAGGAACACAGGAGAACGTCTTCAGGGCTCTTCAGAAACAACCCAAGGTAAAAAACTATCTGAGTCTCGGGGTCCTGAGAGGAACCAGCCCCCCACACACTGTACCCAGCCTGTGTGGTTACTGGGTCCCAGTCACCAAAACATGCAGACATCTCACTGATTCTCTGCTGGTGTCCTCGTTTCCCAGTGAAGCAACTAAAGAGTCCCCAGGTTTTAGTCCTGCTGACTTAGTGTTTGGACATTCACCTGCTGCTCCACTTAAAGCCCTGAAGAGGAAGTTTTAATTCTGACTACTGGATCAAATCAAAGGGTTGCTCCATGTGCTTCCTCCATCCAGACCAGGGCAGGTCAAAGGTCAGACTGTCAAACAGGAAGTAAAGGCTTCCACTTCCTTTTATAGGGCGGGGCAAAGCAGGCTCTAGTAGCAGGGCTGGATTTCTGGGTAACTGAGGCCAGAACACGTCTCTACAGTCTGTCTGTCCATCTGATCCATGAAGAAACTGAAGCTGACATCAGGGGACACCAGAATCACAGCTTTGTCATCAGAACCTTCACAGTGGAGCAGCTGCTCTTTAGACCAGGGTCTCAGGAGAAACCTGTCTCTGATGGTTTTACTCTGAATGGAGATCAAGAAATGTTGGCTTTTGTTCTTCATTTGGTTGTCTGAGAACTTTACACTTTAAAATCATCATGTCCAACAATTTATCAGCAACCAGAACTTACCAGAACCATTTCAGCTTAACTTTGGTTTCATGTTGTAGTGACCATTAAACAGGTCAACACTTGTTTCAAGCTTTTTATCGTTGCTTTTCCTTGTTAGCTTGTTAGTCTTCAGGAGCCTTCAGAGAAATGAGCCTACAGACCACACAGAATACTTTCTACAGACTGAGCTGTTTGATCACACAGCTGAAACACTTTCCCTCTATGACCAGTCTTTGTTTTCACTAAGTCACTTCACAGCGTTAGAGTTTAAGTAATCTGAGCTAAACAAGTGTAAAGTTGCAGGAGGTCTCACATTTAGTGCACATTATTTTACACATTTTATCAGGAGAAACATGAATGAATAATACATGTTAATCTAAACAGACTCTGCAGCCTGTGGAGGAAAATAAAGAAGGTGCTTAAAGTCTGTGCAGGGTCCCAACTCAGTTACTGTCTGCAACAACTACCCCGTCCACTAGAGGGAGCACTGATACTTCCACCAGCTCTGCTTCAAAGTTAAACAGGAAATAACTGCATTCACTGGTTTTATCAGACTGTCAAATCTGTAAAACAACAAAATAAAGCTATTATTCAGCTTGGTTTATTCTTTACCTATTGGTTTAATATTTTGGTTTAATTCTAATTTTACTTTACAGATTTTACCCAGCTTACCCTCTTTCTGCGAGGCTTCTAGTAACTTAAATGTTCTTCTAATTCCTGAATCTATTTGTTTTCTATCTCCTTTTTATGAGATTAGAATGGAATTATTTTCACGTCAATGATTTCCCTGCCTCCCAGAGGTTAGATGCTGAGGTCCCTGGTTGATCATTGTATTCCAAATATGAAGCCCACTCTGCTTTAAAATATTTGATAAATGCTTCATCCTTAACCAATGATGTATTAAATTTCCAGTTTTTGTTTTGTGTGGTTACTTTTTTATTTATTAGGGTAATAGAAACTGGAGCATGATCACTGACAGCAATTAGATGTATTACAGCATCTGAAATGTCAGACAGCAGCAAGTTTTTGGCAGTGGGCAGGGGTTAAGGTTCTTGCTCAGGGACCCAGAGTGCAGGCACTGGGGATCGAACTGGGTACTTGCAACCTTCTCAGAGCATAAGCACACTGCTCTAACCACTAGGCCACCACTCCCCATGTATCAGAGCTCTGATTACCCCGTATGTTCCTAACAGAGCACTTCGCTCTCAGACTGCAGGTCTGCTGGTGGTTCCTAGAGTCTCTAAAAGTAGAATGGGAGGCAGATCCTTTAGCTATCAGGCTCCTCTCCTGTGGAACCAACTCCCAGTTATCAATATCTGCTTTAGGCTTTGTTACACAGTCAAGCCATTCATCAATGACATCAATAACCTCTTGAGAATTAGTGAGTAGGATGAGCCTGTCTCTCCCCACACAGTTTATTCTTGGAGGCATGGATGACAAACAAACTCTAAGATCATCTTCCACTTGTAAACAAGCTCTGCATTTGTTCTTCATTACAGTCAGAGTTGAAAATGTTGATTCACAGAGGTAAGTGGTTGGAAACGTGTCAGGTTCAAACACCTAAAACATTCATTAAACAACACAAGGGAAGAAAGACAACAAGCTTTAGTTTGGTTTTATTTGAGAGGAGAACAGCAGAGATGTGCTCAGTTACAACTCCTTACTGCTCTGAAAACACACCCTGTGCTTCCTCTCTCTTTATTGTGTTCAGGGAGGTCCCTAATTAGAAACCATTTATGATGTGACATTCAAGATAATACAACGCCATTCACACAGTTCAGTTCAGGTCTTAGAAAAAGAGTTATAACCCTGCAGGCCTTCTGCAATGATAAGAGAGACAGTTGAAAAACATAGTATGAGGTAAGATGAAGCATGGTATATGTTCCAGTAAATAAATGACAATAATAATAAACACAATAATACATAAGAGAGATATTAGTCATCTGAAAAACACTTTAATGTCTGAATAAACTCAAACCTTAAAGGTATACTATGCAACCGGGGTTGATTTTCCAGCGAGGCTCCCCCCAGAGGGCGAAAGTAAAAGTGCACTGTCGTAAAGATGCTCAGCTGTTCTGGTTTCTCCGACAAGCCAGGCGCGGTTGTTTTGAGCTTAGCAGACAGGCGAACGCAACGAAAAGTGGAAAAAACGGCAGTACAAGTAATGACTAACACAGTGAAGGTATGAACATCAAGCTTCCCGCAGCCACCCGCGGCCGCGGCCGCCTCGCCAGTTTTTTTATTATTATTATTATTATTATTCTTTTTTTTTTTTTTTATGTTGGCGAGACGCTGCCGCCACCGCCTCGCCAAGCCGCAGCCGCCGCAGCAGCCGCCGCAGCCGCCGCCTCGCCGCCGCGTAGCGTCTCGCCAACATAAAAAAAATAAAATAAATAATAATAATAATAATAAAACTCGATATGATTGCATGTTAATTTGACGTTAACACGCGGTTCTTTGTTGCTTTCACGCCTGCATATAGTGAATGGCAGGGCAAAAACACATGGACTTCTCGCCGTAAAGCGAGACTTCTGTGTGTGCGGGTGTGAGTTCTTGCAATAGGGGGTTTTCACTGACGTCACTGGCCAACTTCCGGTCCGCCATATTGGGTGGCACACTTCCTTATCTCTAGTTGTCGTACACGTATTATCGTATCGCGAATGGATAAGTACGCCAGCACGCTAGAGCGACCAGATAAGGAGGTATATCTGAGGAAATGTTCCGTGATCGACCATATGGACCCGTATGCCCTCCACGGTGCCTTGTTTAGCCGTAATCCAGATGATTGGCCAAATGTAGAGCACGGCGACATAGTGCATTACCTGGTGTTCGGTGAAAACCCTCTGCACACTCTTGAGGAAATGAGAGCTTACAAGGGTCTAGAGGCTCACAACCAGTTCACATCTGGTTATGTACATCAAGGAAATCGCCATCATACGTGGACGGGTGAGTTTTAATAAGATGGTAAAAATGTAAACAATCCGACGCAAATGTGTCGCATGCTTCTGCGGTGGCTGACGGCCGGCGGCGGGCGGTGCGCGAAGGCGCTTGGCTGCAAGGCCGATCGACACCGCTCGCGGCTTTAATTATTTAACCAGAACAATGACCAGTGAAAAATTAAGTTGTATTTACCGTATTGGCACCGGTAGGAGCTGCAGATCATAAAGACAGCAAACAGTGGGAACACAGCAACTCGTTCAAAGGTAAGCTGCGCTCAGACGGGCTCTGGCACATGCTAGTTTAGTAGCTGCTAACCGTCAGTGCTAACAACCACTCGCGCATGTAATGTACTTTTAACTAGCTGCTATGTGTTTCAAACGTTTAGAACACACTCTCATTGACATCGGGATACTGTGGAAAGTTATGTTCGGTCGACTTACAGCCGCGATCCAAGCGAGCCGACGACTCTTTGTTATCGCTAACAGTTGTTCTCCGTGGTTGCGCCTCCAGGCAGGAAAGCGGTGGAAAATTAATCTGTTTCTATGTTTTTCCCATGGCGATCATGTGTTGCGCTGTTACAGCCCACAATACAGCAACGGTTTACCATGGTTGAAATCAAGTTAAGGTGAAATTAATCAAATTAAAACACAGCTGAGAGAGGGAGTACAGTACGCGGTAGTAATAGGCAGTAGAGGCGGCGGAGGCAGTCAACACGACAGCCGCGGAAAGTAATAAGTCATAACGCCCAAGCCCTATTATTAATATATTCTTCTTACATGTTTTAAATACTTAACAGTTAATTACCTGTGACAAAGTGAGCACCGCAGACTCTGGCGTATTCCAGCTTAACACCGTCCAAATCGGACCTGGATATCCGTGTCAGCCATAGGTGATGGCGTTGTTCAGAGAGCTGTTTTGTTTTTTCACACTGATTCACTATTACGGATGGTAGGCGATAGAAAGCGTTGATCTCCACCTCCACGGGCCGTGCAACCAACCATTAAACACGTTTTCCCCATTGTTCACTTCCAATACTGCCTAAGGCGTCATACAACGCAGGTCAACGGTGCGAAACGACTGCCACCCAATATGGCGGACGCGCTGAGTAGTCACGTGAGCGTGACGTCAGCTGAAAACACCCTATTGCAAGTGCGGTATTTCCCCCACAGACCCCCAGGGCGGCCGAGAAAACCTTTGTTCGACCTAAAATGACTCATTTAATCATCCAAAACGGTATGGAACACATTAATTAACTGAAAAATGTTGCATAGTATGCCTTTAAAACCTTTTTAATAGTAATGAGTAAATATGTGATAAATGCCATAAACATGGTAAATAAAAATAAACACGTAGAGAATAATAAAAATAATTCTAACAAAACAGCAGCAATATTTTCATGGCCTCAGCAGCCAGTTCAGGATACTCATGTGAGAGGGAGGCCCAAAAGTTTGCATGATTTTCCTGTTGGAATCTGGCCTTCAATGTTCTGTCACAAGATAACTCCAAGAGCTGTTCTTCTGTTTTACCTCTTAAGCCATTTCTTGTTGCAGCAGGTGAAAATGGATCAGCACCCAGTCCCAGGCATCAGTGTTCACATCAGAGAAATATGAGTTGAAGTTCTCACACAGTGATGTTAGGTGTGAAGTCACAACATCCCTCACAATAGCAACAGACAGCTTCTCATTGTTTAAAAAGTCAGTCAGTTGGGGGAACATGTCTGTTATTCCATCTTTCATTCTTCGTCATAAAGGCGGTGATTTTGTCTCTAACTTCAAATATAGATGTGTAGCCTCCTTGGATGGAGAGGTTGAGGCTGTTCAATATGTTGAATATGTCTGCAAGATAGGCTAACTTGGCAATGCAGTCTGGATCATGAAAGAAATGTACAATGTCCATGTTTTCCTCTCATAAATTCAGCCATTTCTCTGTGTAGCTCAAAAACTCTGCAACACTTTCCCATGAGACAACCATCACACCTCAGTGATAAAGCAGTGCGTCGTGTTCAGCTTCCAGATTTGGACAAAGTTGACCAAACAACTGTGATTTCAAAGCTCTGGATTTCACAAAGTTAACTGCAGTGATAGCTGTGTTCAGAACAGAAGATCTGGGTCCATGTCTCTGGAAGCTAGTGCCTGCTGATGCAGGACACAGTGGGTAGCTATAACGCATGGATTGATGGATTTTATCCTCGCTTCAACTCCACTCTTTGGGCCGGTCATCACTGCTGAGCCATCCGTACAAAAAGAGACATTTTTACAGCTCAGTCTTGCTTCAGTCAGAAAAGCATCAACTAGCTTAAATATTTCCTCACCAGTTGTCCTGCCCAAGACCTCCTTGCAGAAACAAAAATCCTCCAAAATATTTCCCTCCCACGGATAGAGCACCAGAGCTATCAGTTGAGCAGCATGGAAATGTCTGTAGATTCATCCAGCTGTATAGAAAACTGATCACATGATCACAGTCTATCCAATAACTGTTCCTGAATGTCAGCCTACAGTTCTTTAATTCTTCTCCTCACAGTGTCATCTGAAAGCAGGACAGTTTTCAACTTGTTAGCTGCTTCTGTACCAAGTAGAACCTCACACATGTCCACCACAGCAGGAAGCACAAGGTTCATTCCTACTGAGTGTAGCTTCTTACTGTTTGCATTGCGCTACGCCACCAGATACAAAGCTTGTTTGCTAGAACTTGAAGACAAACACATTTTGGTCTCCAATCCTCATTCTCCATAAAGCCAAATTCGACCTAACAGTTGTCATACTTCCTAATTTTAGCTGATTTGGCTTTTACCTTACATGATAAGTTGGACAGAGTTAAATATTTGTCCATTGTGATACTTAGCTCAACCATGACGCATCCTCAGCAGTCCCTCCTCAGGCCCAACAACATAGTTTCACAGACCCCCAACCCATGGTCTGGAGACCCCAGTTTGAGGGTTGTTGCACTAATGGACTCAGGCATGAACCTCCAAAGGGATCTAAATGCAATGGGGTACCGCGCACGTGACGTCATCGTCTCAAGAGCAACGCCCCTTTTGCCGCTTAGGTAGGACAGACAGTTACAGAACGCCCGTAGCAGCCAGTTATTACAAGCGCAACAGAACCAGCGATATGACAGACTTTGCAGCCATTAAACTTTCCCAAGACGGTGTCCCAGGCGCACGGTTTACTGGTCGCACTGTCGAAGAACACACCAACCTTCAGCTCAAACGATGGCTTGAGTGTCTAGGGCTTAAAAAGACTGGAAAACGAACCGAGTTGATGAACGGTAAGCTTTGTTTTGTTTGTTCCTGCGGTCATATCAGGTGTGGGGGATGTGCGGCGGTCTTGCCGTCGTCGGCTGTTTTTTTTTTGTAATCACCGTCCGTGTTTAATGTTTGTCTCATTTGAAATGTTTTTGAGTAAGCTATCCTGGTAGCAGGCTATCATGTTAGCGCCTGCTACCATGATAGCCTATATGCTATCATGGTAGCAGGCGCTTCATTATTAACATGTCGGTCACCAAAATACTCTTACCTTGACTTGATGTCGCTGGAATTGGGTCAGGATGTTCTTCGGTTGGGCCCTTTCCTCCGACAAAATGCTTGCTACATATGTAGGCCGACCGCACCGGTGTACTAAGCGCACACATTTCTCCTTGGCAGTCTTGAAGAAAACATCGAGCGTACCTCGAGTCGCTGTTGCACGTTCCATAGCAACAGTGTTTAAAAACCATGGTCTTAGATTTGGAAAAAGCAGTCGTTTTAACGAGTAAAACCTAGGCTAACGCACGTCTCTTTTAAAGCAAAACAGCGGCGGGTTTACGGAGTTTGCCCCACTGCGTACCACGTGATGTGACGTCATCGTGACGTTACGTTTCTAAAAATAGCTCGTTCGCGGTACCCCATTACTATTTTTCTGATAGAATTAAATGTATCCAGTGTGGATTCGGGCTATGTATAAAATTTCCTACATTTCCTACATTTTCCTACACAGAAACAAAGTAAAGCAATCCTTACTGTTGATAGGAGCAGCAGTTAATGGAAACCTGCTATCAGTCTCCTCCTTTACAAGGAGCTGCTCTCCGTCCTGATGGACCCCGGGTTCCTCCTGTTCCTCCTTTATGTGGAGGGGCTCTGACTCCTGCTGCTCCCCCTCAGGACTCTGTTCTTCAGGAGCCTCTTCTTTAACATCTGCAGCCAACACTGAAACACATTACATGCATTATGAACAACTAGATCTTTACAATGTTACAACTATGTCAACAGATGAGACTGAAACTGATCAAACGGCCAAAGACGTCATGTTGACCACCCCATCCCCATCTTATTGTAGCCGTGGCAACAGTGGACAGATAATAGCACTAATGCAATGTTTTTACAACTTTTAGAAAAGAGGGAATTAGGTGTGGAAATAAAGCAGTGTTTCACAATCAAACCTTCCCATAACTGAAAGAGCTAACATGTATAGGCTTAAGTCAGTATTGAATGTTGGTTTTGGGAACGTCAGTCTCACGTACACCTACAAACCCCCTCAATGTTAGCCTATCACGATGCTGACCCCAAACTTTATTTCGTCTCTAACTTAGACTTGTGTACCAAAACTAAGGACATTCACTGGGTATGTCCAAGTAATCCATTTATCAGAGATTTTACCAATTACCTGTGTGGTCTAAGGAACAGACGCTGAGTTGTGCAGCATCAATCTCCTTGGTTGGAGCAACACCATGTAAAGAATTTCCTTCTTTTCCACCCATAAGGTGGTATTTTGTGCTTGGGCAGAACCTATGCAGGTAGCCTTCAGAATATAACCATGTATAATGATACATGATAGAGACAGAAGATGGCTAATTGTATAAAGCTGTATTCTATAATTTAAATGGACAACTAAGTGGAAGAAAGCACCCCCCCACCTAGACATTATTTCTAGAGGAGACTGTGCATTGCATTGCATTTGTAC
Source organism: Fundulus heteroclitus (assembly GCF_011125445.2). Lineage (NCBI taxonomy): Eukaryota > Metazoa > Chordata > Actinopteri > Cyprinodontiformes > Fundulidae > Fundulus > Fundulus heteroclitus. The sequence goes on along the minus strand of NW_023397373.1, from coordinate 698,486 downwards.
ATTATGGAAATATTGCATTTATCATTATCACATGTTAGGTAAATAGAGTAGAGTTTATTCTTCTACTATCAATTTGTTTTCCCTTGGTCAATATTCCTCTGGTATTTTACCCTTATCTGCTACCCTTGGTGTTTCTTTAGAGTTAACTTTGGATTAGACAGGTCTGTTCCTTTTTCTTCTCATTTTTGCCTCATTGCTAATAACTGTGTACACACAGTTGCACATGGTGTCCATGTGTTTGCAACTGTGCAAATGTGCGACAATTTTGCTATTGCAGGACAATGATGAAATTCTTATTCTTATATATTTCTGTATGTAGTCTAAATTATGGCAGGAATGGTCCTCCATACCCAACAGCCAGATGAAAACATGCAACCATCTTTCTAGACAAGATAAACAGAAAAGTGATGTTTGGAGGAACTTTACAAGGCAGACAGACAGAAAGTAGTGATGAAAAATAGGGGAAATAATACAGAGTCCTGTATTTAAGGCCGTGTACAAAAGGGGAGTGGTGGCCCAGTGGTTAGAACAGTGCCCTGGCGATTTGAGAAGGATGCAAGTACCCGGGTCGATCCCCACAGCCTGCACTCTGGCTCCCTGAGCAAAACCCTAACCCCAGATTACTGCCCGGGTAACACACAGTGGCAGACCACTGCTCCCCAAGGGGATGGGTTCAATGCAGAGAACACATTTCGTTGCAATGACAATAAAGATGATTATTTTTTATCAAAATGAACTTTTTGGTGAATGTCGCTACATGCTAAGCTAGCATTAGCCCCTCTGTGCCACATGCGAGCTTATCATGTGCTGCAGGCTTAGCCAGTTTTCTGGGGGAAACCCTGCAACGAGTTCTGATGAAGAGGAGGAATCCATCAGCTGCTGAAAACGGCTCCTAAACTTTAGCTCCATCCACACAGTTAGCATGAAGAAGGAAATCTCCAAACCTAATCGGTGCAGCAGAACTCTGGGCTGGAAAACATCCCCCATTAGTGATGTTACGTGATGAGCCGAGGCTCCGAGGCGTGTGTCGAGTAATGGAGGGGGCGTTTCCGTAAAGCGCGTATCGAGGCTTGCTTCATTTAGGGGAGGAGCCGAAAACGATGACGTCTGAAGCCTCGCTACCCGGCTGTACCACGTGACTGCTTCTGGAAGTGGCTCAGACTTTGCCAGATGACCGGTTCATTCAGAACCAGTCATGGCTGCACGCTGGATATCTAAAACAATTCTGCTAACCAGATGCAGTTTAAAACGCCACTTGGTCTGTTTATAAGTTTCGTTTTTATTAATTCTGCATTTTTTAACTACATGCACCGTATTTCTGTGCCTCAGCGCTTGCTCCTCCCCCCCCCCCCCCCCTTTCCCTCGGAGCAGGTGCTTTTATCACCGTTCACCATTCAAAACGTGAATCACTACGTTTAATGTCCTCACACCCGTAGCAAAGTGTGCCAATTAAAGTCAATAGGAGAGTTACTAGCTGTGTTTCATGCTCTTTCGTTTTTAACAACAGAATCAGTGGCGCTTCGGTGGGCTGCTGCCTCGCGCTTTAATTCAGGTGCGCACTTTTAAGGGTCATTTTAAAGAACTTGTAACATCAGGGGCTTCATCTCACATCTGTTCCCTTTATAGGAGCCCTTTACAGTATTTAGTTATGCATTTTCCCCGCAGCGCACCAACGGGGGTAAAATCCGCCCACCGCACCGCCGCACTGACGAGAGCAATAGAAATTTGTCTGATCAGCGCGGCGACTGACTGAGAAACCTGTCGCTGTGAAAGGTGATGAGAATGTTATAAACTGTAACAGTCTAGAAGTGCATTGAGCTGAAAAGAGGGAGACATCAGCAGCTGGATCGTGCGTAAAGACGCAGCGGGAACCTCTGTGTGCTTCAGTGTTGCTGCTGAGGGAAAATTGTTGACCACCCCATTAATCTTTTCTTTGAGCTGAAGAATTTGTGTTAGCTTCAATGCGTTTATCAAATCTCTTTAAAAGTTCAGTCTGGTCCTCCATTTTCATGGTCAACGCCTGAACAGCTTGGAGAATAGCGGTACCGATATTTCCTTCACCTTGGTCTTTCCCCTTCATTTTTTTAGGCTTAAGGCTCTTTGTTGGTGTGTGGTCCAGATTAATCTTACTTTATTTTGGAAGAGACTTTGTCGACATCAATGTCTTCGGTGTCACTCTCATCACAAGCCTCCCATAGAGCAGTGAAGTTGTAGTTATGGTCCGTCATGTTTGCAACTCAGACCGAAAGACTCAAATAAAAAAGTGCTGAAAAAGCTATAATTAGAAAAACGGTTGCAAAGGAAGTGTAAAGTTGAATGTGGAATGTTGCAAAGGAATTTGCTATCTTGTGATAAACAACACTTTTTAATCAGAGCCTGCAAAAAAACGCTGTTTCTCACTCCGCCATCTTGGGTCCTCTCACATTGTGTCATCCCTATCCCTAGGAACTATGACAGGAAGCATATAGGGTCCTTTCCTACTTCCCTCCTTACAGCTTGTAACCACAAATCAAGCCTAAAATCTTCGTGCACTAATGTATGGGTTCTCTAACTTTTCGTGACAAGGGGCCTTTTAGCAGCAAGAATTTTTTTCCAAAGACCCATTTAGATTTTTCATGCTGATACTATTTTTAAACAGCCTTTTGTGGAGTTAAACACATCAGGAATTATGTATGTTTTTTTTAAAAAAAAGGTAAATACACCTAATATTAGCGATTTGCTACTCCTTCCATTTGCTATCCAATGTTTTGTTTGATTTGTTAATGTTTTTTGTTCGAATTAACAGTTGTGAAATATTTGTTACAATTGTCATTATCATATAAATACATAAAAGGCAATATCGTCTTCAATAATAGGCCAAAAAAATAGGCAGCACATAGATGTTAAAATAATAAGCATCTGCCTTCAAAAACCTGTATCGGTCCATCACTAATGTTAAAGAAATAAAGATTTTAATATAACATTTTAAACCTTCCAAAAAAACTACAAAAAAACTTGTGAGAAGATTGAAAGAAATTCTAGTGAAACCCATTTTGTTCCATTTATCAGTTTTAAATGGTTGAATTTTAGCAAAACAAACATCTTATACAAACTATTGGCAGAAAACAAAAAACATTCTTATGAATATCTGCTTTAGGCTTTGTTACACACAGTCAAGCCATTCATCAATGACATCAATAACCTCTTGACAATTAGTGAGAAGGATGAGCCTGTCTCTCCCCACACAGTTTATTCTTGGAGGCATGGATGACAAACAAACTCCAAGATCATCTTCCACTTGTAAACAAGCTCTGCATTTGTTCTTCATTACAGTCAGAGCTGAAAATGTTGATTCACATGTAAGTGGTTGGAAACTGCAGCAATATTTTCATGTCCTCAGCAGCCAGTTCAGGATACTCATGTGAGAGGGAGGCCCAAAAGTTTGCATGATTTTCCTGTTGGAATCTGGCCTTCAATGTTCTGTCACAAGATAACTCCAAGAGCTGTTCTTCTGTTTTACCTCTTAAGCCATTTCTTGTTGTAGCAGGTGAAAATGGATCAGCACCCAGTCCCAGGCATCAGTGTTCACATCAGAGAAATATGAGCTGAAGTTCTCACACAGTGATGTTAGGTGTGAAGTCACAACATCCCTCACAATAGCAACAGACAGATGCGTCCTGCTGATGCAGGACACAGTGGGTAGCTATAACGCATGTATTGATGGATTTTATCCACGCTTCAACTCCACTCTTTGGGCCGGTCATCACTGCTGAGCCATCCGTACAAACAGAAAAATTTTTCCAGCTCAGTCTCGCTTCAGTCAAAAAAGCATCAACTAGCTTAAATATTTCCTCACCAGTTGTCCTGCCCACGACCTCCTTGCATAAACCAAAATCCTCCAAAATGTTTCCCTCCCAGGGATAGTGCACCAGAGCTATCAGTTGAGCAGCATTGGAAATGTCTGTAGGTTCATCCAGCTGTATGGAAAACTGATCACATGAACACAGTCTATCCAATAACTGTTCCTGAATGTCACACATGTCCACTGCAGCAGGAAGCACAAGGTCCATTCCTATTGAGTGTGGCTTCTTACTTTTTGTGATACACTACGCCAACAGATACAAAGCTTGTTTTCTAGCACATGAAGACAAACACATTTTGGTCTCCCGTCCCCATTCTCCATAAAGCCAAACTCAATGTAACTGTTGTCATACTTCCTAATTTTAGCTGATTTGGCTTAGACCTTAAATGATGAGGTGGACAGAGTTAAATATTTGTCCATTTTGATACTTGACTCAACCACAACACATCTTCAGTAATGCCTCCTCAGGCCCAATAACAGATTCACACCTCAGAATTCGATTCACACCCCAGTTTGAGGGCCGTTGCACTAAGAGAGGCAAATACAAAACAGAAACTGTGTTTTCACAGGTCCACCAACAAAGTCGATCAGACAACTGCAGCTGATCCAGAACACTGCTGCTCACGTCCTTAATAAGACTAAGAAAGTAGGGAACATGGACCTGGTCCTAAAGTCCTTACACTAGCTCCTTCAATCTCAATAAATAGACTTTAAAATACTTGTTTTAGTTTATAAAATCCCCGAATAGCTTAGCACCTAATTACATCACAGACTTGTTATCAGTGTATCAACCTTCCAGAACACTAATGTCTTCTGATTCAAGTCTAATCTGGTAAACGGCTTGTATTTATACAGCACTTTAATTAGTCCAACGACCCTAAAGCGCTTTACAACCTGTAAAAAGGTTGTAAAGGTATATTTTACCAACTTTAACAATCTTCCAGAAGACTGTAAAAAGTGCTTAAAAAGCCAGAGTTCTTTTAAATCAAGTTTATAAACATTTGTTTAGGATTGCCTTTGACTGTTCTAGTTAAACTGTTAGCTTGAACATCATTTACATTTGTAGTCCAATTTGTTTGTTTCTATTTTCCTACATTTTAATCATAAAGCCCGTTGCATTTAATTGTAAAGCCCTTTGCATTGTCCTTGTACTGAAATGTGCTATACAAAAAAACTTGCCTTGTCTTGCATTGTATGGACTCTCTTGTGTCTGTTTAAATCAGATTTGTGGCTAAATCTTTGTCCACATAGATCACAACAGAAAGGCTTCTGTCCTGTACGGATGCTCATGTATCTGTTTAAATGAAATTGACGCTAAATCTTTGTCCACATAGATCACAACAGAAAGGCTTCTGTCCTGTATGGATTCTCGTGTGTGTTTAAATTTGATTTGTCGCTAAATCTTTTTCCACATAGATCACAACAGAAAGGATTCTGTCCTGTATGAATTCTCATGTGTGTCTTTAAATGATGTTTGAGGCTAAACCTTTGTCCACATAGATCACAACAGAAAGGCTTCTCTCCTGTGTGGATTCTCATGTGTGTCTTTAAATGATGTTTGTGGCTAAACCTTTGTCCACATAGATCACAACAGAAAGGCTTCTCTCCTGTGTGGATTCTCATGTGTCTGTTTAAACCGTATGTTCCAATAAATGTTTTGCCACAGTCTCTGCAGCTAAGCTTCACTCCTCTGTGGCCTTTCCTAGATGACTCCACATTTTTCCTCTCTGTAGAACGTTTCTTATATCCAGAGTCTGACAAGTGTTTCAGCTCAGACAGAGGGTGCTCTACATTACTGTCTTCTTCATCCTCCTCAGTGTCTTCAGCCTCTGAAGAAATGGAAGCATTGCCTTGATCTTGTATCCTCATGGTATCTTTCCCATCATTCTCTTCTGGAAGCTCTCTGCCTTTAATTTGGTCTGGATAAAGCTGTGAGAGCAGCAGAGATTGTTCATCATCCTGACTCTGTATGGGAGGAGGAGCCACTTGCATTGTATGGACTCTTTTGTATCTGTTTAAACCAGATTTGTGGCCAAATCTTTTTCCACACAGATCACAACAGAAAGGCGTCTGTCCTGTGTGGATTCTCATGTGTGTGTTTAAAGTTCCTTTCTCGCTAAATCTTTGACCACATAGATCACAACAAAAAGGCTTCTGTCCTGCATGGATTCTCATGTGTCTGTTTAAATATTGTTTTTCGCTAAATCTTTTTCCACATAGATCACAACAGAAAGGCTTCTGTCCTGTGTGGATTCTCATGTGTGTGTTTAAATGTACTTTTTGATTAAATCTTTGTCCACAAAGATCACAACAGAAAGGCTTCTGTCCTGTATGGATTCTCATGTGTGTGTTTAAAGTTCCTTTCTCGCTAAATCTTTGACCACATAGATCACAACAAAAAGGCTTCTGTCCTGCATGGATTCTCATGTGTCTGTTTAAATATTGTTTTTCGCTAAATCTTTTTCCACATAGATCACAACAGAAAGGCTTCTGTCCTGTGTGGATTCTCATGTGTGTGTTTAAATGTACTTTTTGATTAAATCTTTGTCCACAAAGATCACAACAGAAAGGCTTCTGTCCTGTGTGGATTCTCATGTGTGTGTTTAAATGTACTTTTTGATTAAATCTTTGTCCACAAAGATCACAACAGAAAGGCTTCTGTCCTGTGTGGATTCTCATGTGTGTGTTTAAATGTACTTTTTGATTAAATCTTTGTCCACAAAGATCACAACAAAAAGGCTTCTGTCCTGTATGAATACTCATGTGTGTCTTTAAATGATGTTTGAGTCTAAACCTTTGTCCACATAGATCACAACAGAAAGGTGTCTGTCCTGTATGAATTCTCATGTGTGTCTTTAAATGATGTTTGAGTCTAAACCTTTGTCCACATAGATCACAACAGAAAGGCTTCTCTCCTGTGTGGATTCTCATGTGTGTGTTTAACGCAGAATTTCCCAAAAATGTTTTGCCACAGTCTTTGCAACTAAGCTTAACTCCTGTTTGGCCTTTCCTAAATTTTTTCTTCTCTGTAGAACATTTCTTATATCCAGAGTCTGACAAGTGTTTTAGCTCAGACAGAGGGTGCTCTACATTACTGTCTTCTTCATCCTTCTCAGTGTCTTCAGCCTCTGAAGACGTGGAAGCATCTCCATGATCTTGTATCCTGGTGGATTCTTCTCCATCATTCTCTTCTGGAAGCTCTCTACCTTTAATTTGGTCTGGATAAAGCTGTGAGAGCAGCAGAGAGTGTTCATCATCCAGACTCTTTATGGGAGGAGCAGAGACTGGAAACCTGATGGCATTAATCACCTCCTTCCCATTGAGCTGCTCTCCTGGCAGACTGATGTAGATTCCCTTCTGTTCCTCCTTGATGTGGGGGGGCTTTGGGTCATTGAGGTCATCAGGAGGTCTGTGGTCTAAAGAAGCTTCTTCTTTAACAATCAGCTTCTTCTCAACATCTGCAGGAAACATTGAAACGCATTATGCAGATTAGAAAATATTTTGATCTCATCCTGAACTGAGACACGCTTTAATTAACATATATTTGGGACATTTTGTTGGATTAAATTCTTTGACAGAATATGCAGAACAGTAAAACACAATAACCTTTTCAGCCATGCTTTAAAACAAAATGTTAAGCTTTGTCCAATGTGCCTCATGTGTTCATGTGCAGACATACAGTGCAATGGATTATAAGGTGCACCATCAATTTTTGAGAAAACTTAAGGGCTTTAAGTGTCCTTTATAGTCCGAAAATACAGTAATAAAATGAGTTCAAGGAAATTTAATTTTATTTAAATATAGAAGTTTTGACTATTCTGCAACAACAACAACAACAACAGTATTTTGATATAATTTTCGTATTAATTCCTTCTAAAAACTCACCAAATGTTGTGAAAATGTTAACTCACCCAAAGCTATTTTCCAATGCGTTCCAAATAACCCAGGTTAGCAACACTTTTTATTTCGGGATTTTATTGAGATTTTCTTGCAGCACTGTAGGAGTGGTCACAGAGCCTTTCAGCCTGAAGCAAATAAAATGTTTGCTCAAAAAGTGTGCACCCTAGAAAAAATAGAAGGCCCCCTTAGTTTGTTTCTGCAGCTGGGTTGGAGCACATTCCATGAGCAACGGGGACTGTCTGCAAAAGTGTTGTCCATCGTCCAGAGTACCAATCACCTGCATTTCTAGAGCCAAATTCCTACATTTCTCACACTTTCTGCCAGTGGCACGAAGCGGGGGGATAGTAGCATATTTGTTAAGCTAGTCGCTCTGAGAGCCGTTTGTTCTACAGAAGTCACCCACCGAAGGGCAGAGAAGAGCTCATTGTACATCCTTGACTGCTTGGAGCAGCTCAGTGGATTGGTACATATAAAAAC